>NW_024631734.1:0-3806 GCF_008729295.1 Plectropomus leopardus
CATGAATAGTTAAAGTTTGCGTCGTCTGCGTTTTTTCTTAATAACATTAGACGAGTTGTACTTTTTACCTTTACAAACGGTGAGACGTTTTAGGATCTCAGACGCAAACTGACATCGCGCTAAACTTTTATTTTTGCGCTTTTAAAATGCGTTACGAGCTGAGAGGAAGGATGGCGATGACCCTGACAAAGACATTTAATCTCGTCACAGGACTAGTCCTTGTTTTCCAGTTACAAATCAGCTTTATGAAGATAAAATCTGTTTATGGTGAGTCATACATTTTACCTTAACTGTTAATAACGACTGATTTTAAACTAATGTCATCTTAATGTTCGGAGCAGTTTGCGGTAAAAGTTGGCTTTATACAGCACATACTAAACATTTTACAAGTAAAATACTATTTTGACCTGTTTTTATTTTTTCCCTTATAGTTAGGGACTGTTCTTTATTTATCAGAGTAGAGGGGTGGCTGTGTTAGTTTTTGTTCTTTTGTTTTTTTTTTTACCTTCCCCGACACTACATATATTTTTCATTGAGCCTTCCTGAATTACTGTAAAAAATAGTTGCTGAATTTTAAAAACTTAGACCTCAAAGTTTTAAAGTTGAAGACAAAATCTTGGAGTTGAAAAAAAAATCTGCTGGTTAGTTTGTATGGTATTGTCTCGTTTTGTTTTGTATTGGCAAAGATTTTAAATGAGATGTGGAATACAGCGATTTTGGTAAAATATCACTATTGTAAGTTCAGGTTTGTTTTGGGTTATTTTTTTCCTACAGAACTGTTTGTCCTGCATAAAATGTTCAAGGCCCTTCAGAAATGTGAAAATCCAGTGATGATTTCTTTATTATGGTTTCTGGCTTTGATAAATGGTGAAAGATTGCCTTTTTTAAAAAAAATGTTTCATTTAAAAATTGGTGCTAAAATAAATACAAAATACAGCAAATACAGACATTTCAAGTTGTATGCCCCTCTCCTAAGCCAAAATAAAAAGTCCTTGCTTAAAAATGAATTGACATGTCTCCCTCTTTTTGCACCTCCCCCTGCCTCTCACAAATAATGAACAGCCCCTTATTTAATATTTCTATATTGTTATATATATGAAAGGCGATACACTAAGCGAGTTACTTTAGACAGTTAAACAGCTAAGGTACCTGCTGCGACTTTGGTGTGTTACAACTAATTTTACGTTAGTGAAGGGCTTTTATATTGATTTTAAAAAAAGAAGTATCTATCCCATTTAATGCACAATTAATTACTGGTTGGAAATATATATTTCATTTCATACCAATGTCCTTGCCAGTAATAGATAAATGTTTGCTGATGTTTTGACATTTTTTTAAATAAGGAAAATCCAGAAATTTGTTCACTGTTTTTTTTGTACATTTTTTCTTGGCTCAGTGATAAATCTTATGGTAGCATTTAAACCACATTGGGATACTAATTCATTCATACTTAATGCTGTCTTTAACCTTAAATACCAGGGCAAACTAAGCATACATCTTAATGTACTGTACCTGTGTTTATTTGTGTTTATACTGTTGACCACGGGGGGTTATTTTGAAGGAGACAAAAAAAGGTGTAAGCGGGCTCAGGTTTGTTTCTGGAGTGGTATTTGCTGGTATTTGTGTTTTTTGTAGCAGTGGACTACGCTGCAGCAGCGACAGGTGAGTTTCACTGAACTGCATGAAAAATCAGACTTTTGTTGATGTATAGCCTGGATAATCTCAGTGGCAGAAAAAAATCCCCACCACTTTAATTCCCAATACGACTGCTCCAGCTACTACTGCAGATTATGTAGCACCTGTGCACTGCACACGTCACTGCTGGAGGAGTCACCGGGCCCCTGCAGCCACAGGGCCACCATGTGATAGTAATATAGACACAACACCCACGGCCGTCCAGCCTCACATGCCTGATCCTGGACCGGCTGGTGTGAAGAATGTGAAGCATGCTTTCACCCTCTGCTGCGAAAAGAAAAATTAGGACGCACTGTTGTCACTGGAAGGGGCAGAATGACGGGGTGACCACACATGGCTGCCACATGGCTCCTGCTGCGGGATTGTTTATTTCCTGCTGCATGTGAGAAGAAGATGCAGGAGTTTGTTTACTGATGTTTGAGACGGTAACGCAGGAATTCTCCACATCTAACATTCCCTTAACTTACAGTTTCCCCTGTTTATTTATTTATTTAGTTACAGTATTCCCCACTGGCAGGGTCATATATGTTGTAAACTGGTTTTTCATTGAAGCTTTATGATGTTTATACTGTGTGAAATATGCAAACAATAAGACTTGTGTTTTTTTATGAAAATCTGTAATCTGGAAAATATTTAAGATGGTTTGTGCGTAATTTTATAGACAGGGTTCCCATGGTAACGGACAATCTGGAAAAGGGTGCGAGTGTACTTCCAGTATATTTTTATGTTCTGTTTTTGTACCTTTGTGTCTCTTTTTTCTATAAATGCATACGTTTCCCCATTTGGGATAATGAAGTCAAGTTTACTTTGAGTATGACTAAAAGTCATGGAATTTCACAATCACATTTCCAGCATGCAAAAGTCATTCAATTGGTAATACTATTGAAAGTTTTGGAAAAAGTCATAATTCTGTTATTGTATTCTGTCATGGACAACCTTCCATGAAATGTAACATAACTGCAAATTTAATATCTGTAGCTGCGGAGACAACATAGCTCTTCATATCATAGCTTTTTTTGTTTTTCCTCCTGTGTTACATCTCCCCATTCACGTGCACAAACTAGCTGAAATATCTTTGATAAGAGTTTGTATCCGACGTGTTTGAAGAAAGACGAGCAAAGAGAAGAAAAAAGTTCTTTGTCCTTTAAAAGTCATAAAGAAATTCTGAAATTTTATCCACGAGAATGTGTGTGAGCCCTGTTCCCTAAATGTATTATTTAAAAAGGATAAAAACAGCAAATTATCACATTTGAGAGGCTGGAACCAACAAATGTTCAGCATTGTTGTTTGAAAAATTAAGTAATAATTTGTTTATTTAAAAAAACGACTTTTTCATGTTTGGAAAACTAGCAGTTGTGAAGGTTTCTATAGTTCTATAAACTGTGAAGGAAATGCTAAATTGTCTGTTTGGGATTTCTTTAAATGGTATCGTGACAATTCATATTTATGTTTTTTTTTATTTTATTTTTTTTAAATTTGTATTATTGTGGGACTTTGTGAAAGTTTGTTGCTCAGATGTGTGTGTGTGTGTGTCTTAGAGCAATGGTTACCTTTTTTCTCTCCTTAATTTTAATGAAATTGTTTAATTTTTATTTATTACTGTAGATTAATCCTACCTTAATCAGCTAATTCATTATTCAACTGGTTGTTTTAGCATTATTATTTTATGTTAGTATTTTGTGATTTAAGATGCGACAGAACAAAAGAGTCTTGGTCATAAATATGTTCTGTTTGTTTTAGCATTTTAATTTTATTGTTGGAGATGTAATGATGTTACAAAAAAGAAAACACAAAAACACAGCAAGCAAACAGTGACAACACCAGTAACTTCTCTCCATCTCTGTGATTCCTCAGGAGTCTCGCGCTCTGACTCTCAGGCGCTGTCTCCTCCGGAGGGAAGATCGTATGCAGTCCAAGGAAACAACAAGCCCACACAGAGGGGTCCCGGATCTGGGGCCCCTGGCTGGGCTGCAGATAAGAGGGGCCACTACAGAGACCAGCACCAACCCGAAGAGTCAGATCCAGACCTGCTGATGGAGGAGGGGCATGACAATACTACACAGATTTTGGTATAATTTATTATTAATTAATTAATTTTTTTTTTTATTATT
>NW_024631735.1:0-835 GCF_008729295.1 Plectropomus leopardus
TCATCATCATCATCATCATCATCACCACCATCACCAACATCATCATCATCACTGTCATCATCATCATCATCATCATCATCATCACCATCACCAACATCATCATCATCATCACCATCATCATCATCATCATCATCATTGCCATCACCATCAGTGTTGTCCAGAAACACAGTTTTTACCCTGAACACACACACACACACACACACACACACACACACACACACACACACACACACACTGTCGTCCATTTAGACTCGCACACACACAGTCCTGCTGACACATTACTCCACCACTGAAAGTAGTCCCCTACAAAGTCCCTGTATGGTCATCTTTGTCTGTGAGTGTGTGAGGACATTACTGAGGTGAAGCAGCCAGTTTACAGATTCAGCAGTTTGGAGTCTTACCAGCGTCATCGGGGTCCAGCTGCTCCGACATGCCGTCTGCAGCCTCCACCTGCCAGCGCCAACACAAACACACATGCACAAAAACACGCAGGCACGCACACGCACACACACACACACACACACACAAATAGAGAGTCAGTCACAGCCTTTACGTTTCAGCCACACTGAGGTATCTCTGCTTCTATCTGCACCCAAACTGCACAAACCAACAATCAAAATCAAATAATTAATACAACAATAAAATATCATCATCAGGAAATAAAAATGATTGCCATGGATTTATTTATATGAAATAAATATGAATTTAAATATTTTGATCGGCTTTTATCTATTTTTAACTAGACTCCCTGTGTTTCAGAAAACAGCCCACATGAATTCACAACCTCAAACAATTAGAAAAATATTTTTCAGATATTTTTTCCATTGTCTTAAAA
>NW_024631735.1:921-1466 GCF_008729295.1 Plectropomus leopardus
GTGTGTGTATTTATATAATTTAATATATTTGATTTCAAAGTTTATTTAATGTAAGAGACATACAAGTAGCATAATCCACACTGCACATGTCCCCCAGTGTCCATCAGCGTCCCCAAGTGTCTCACCTGCAGCGTGGTGTCAAACACCACCAGTTTGGAGCTCGTGGGGATGATGTCATAACACTTGTGACACTTCATGAAGCGCATGTAGATATCTCTCTCTGACTCCTCCACCACTGCACAGGAAACATGACACTATCACCATCTTCATCTTCACCATCACCAGCGTCATCATCATCACCATGATCATCACTGTCATCATCATCATCATCATCATCATCACCACCATCACCAACATCATCATCATCACTGTCATCATCATCATCATCATCATCATCATCACCATCACCAACATCATCATCATCATCACCATCATCATCATCATCATCATCATTGCCATCACCATCAGTGTTGTCCAGAAACACAGTTTTTACCCTGAACACACACACACACACACACACACACACACACACACACACACACACA
>NW_024631736.1:0-4043 GCF_008729295.1 Plectropomus leopardus
CAATAATCATTTGACCTCTTTGTAATTTCAATGTAATAATGACTGTCTTAATCAGATATCTGCTAAAGCGGACACACACTGCTTACTGGTATCGAAAACCCTCATTCACTAAAAAAAAATTTCACAACCAAAGATTTGCTTAACTTTATGAAGTTGTATCAAGTTAAAAATGACAAGTTTAATTAAAATCAATCTTGAAAGTTTTAGCAACTTCAGTAAACCAGGTTTGCTGTGCTTTATATCTGTACTCTCATATCTGTATACATGTTAACTGAACAAAACTCGCAGATCTTCAAACTTCACTTGGTTTACTGATGTTGCCAACACTAAGAAAGAACAAGGTTATGCCACTTGTCATTTTTAAGTTGCGACAACTCCCCAAAATTAAGTAAATATAGTTCAAATTAAAGTTAACTTAACACTTAGATATAAAATAAACATAAATTAAGATTAATGGTTTTATTTCCTTTTTCAAGGCTATCAGTTTCCAAACTTTATTCTAGTAAGACCAAGTTTTAAGTGACTGACAGAGAAACGGTAGATCTTCCAGCATTTTCAGATGTTAAACAAAATATCGGCATGAAGTATTTTCACACACTTTACAACGTGTCTGGAGAGGGACTTAAACATGGCGTGACTCGCTTGTGTAGCTGCCTTTGTAATTACGATTTCCTGTAAGAACTAATGCCAGACAAATGTTGAACGCAATACTGATATATATAAACAGCAGCACCATTTAAAATCAGTAACTCAAATTTAAAAGTGAACATTTTGGCTGTACCACGTGGATTTTGTCTTAAAGACATTCGTCAACTTACTGGTTCAGCGATAAGAACACAGACGCTAGAATCACATGTGATTCCAGCTGATGACAGCGTCTGACGTGAACACACTCAGCTCACCTGATTTCATACTAATTTAAGCACTGGGAGAAATAACTGACTCAGGAATACAGTAATGCTGTATGTTGGTATCCATGCTCTCATTATGTGGTTTCTGATTAACCGTAATGTTTGTTCACACTGACTAAAAAGACACAGCGGAGGACCAGATCCAGAGGAGACGCAAAGGAGGAGGAGGAGGAGGAGGGGGTTTCTTCCCTTAACGGGAAGAATTGGAGCTGGAGCGTGACCTGTGACGGCGGCGGCCTGGTGACCGTGACCTGCGACGCACTGGTGAGCGTCTCCGTGGAGACCGAGACCTGGGTGAGAGACAAAGTAACACAAAGTGACAAAGCAGGTAGAACTAGAATAACCACCTCCGTGAAACAGTCAAGTTGCATATTAAGTTTACATCTTCCCCCGAGCAGCACAGAAGAAACGTACAATCTGCACTTTTTTAAGTGGACACCCAAAATTAGTGTCACAAATTCTGTATCTGACCAGATGTGTCCCCTTCTGTTCCTGAGATACAGTACAATGCTCAATCAATGGCTAAAAAAGGTATTTTTTGCAGAACATTATGATGTCACAGTGATGTTAACTTTTTTGGATGTAAAATGTCATTACTTTGTCATTTTGTCATATTTGACATTTTTGCGTAGTTTTGTCATAATTAGTGTATGAATTCTAGAGTTATGTAGAAAACATGTTTCATGAGATCACAGTGAACCTTCAACCACCGATTCTTATCAAGCCATTCTTGAGTCCCTGTGGTTGTTTCATGCTCATAAGAATGAGACAAATGCAAGGTCACACTGACCTTGACCTTTGACCACCAAAAATCTAATCAGTTTGTTAAGTCCAAATACACATACCTAGGTGCCAAATTTGAAAACATG
Source organism: Plectropomus leopardus (assembly GCF_008729295.1). Lineage (NCBI taxonomy): Eukaryota > Metazoa > Chordata > Actinopteri > Perciformes > Serranidae > Plectropomus > Plectropomus leopardus. Next base: position 1,781 of record NW_024631736.1, read on the forward strand.
ATTAATGAAAATCTATTTTTAATCTATTTATTATCATGTCAGGGCACTTTTAAGACTTTTAAAAGATTGATTTAAGACATTAAAATAACAATTAACCATTTAACACATGGATCGACATCAGTTTTCTTGAGCTGCATTTAGATATCTTTCACTAGCATTTACACGTCTGAAACCTGAGAAAATTGGTTTGATTTCTTAAAAAAACAAAAACATAAAGTACAGGGTGGAAAAGAAATATTCTGAGGGGGGATTTTGAGATACTATAAAAAAAAAAAAGGGAAAATATCAGGAAAAGCAGTTTTAGCAGTTTCTTAACTTATTTTTCTTTTTTTTTTTTTTTTTTTTTTATTCTGTTTTTTACATTTTGTTTTTGTGGTTATTCTCAGATAATTTTTCTTGTGACTTTTTACCAATTTCTTGGTAAAGTTCCCAAGTTTTTAAAAGAAATCAGCCAATTTACTCAGGTGTCAAAGGGTTAAGGCCTTACTTTTAGAATAATGAATTCAATGCCTTTAAAGACCCTGAAAAACAGACTTTGTTTGCAAGGCCTCAAGTCTGGAACCTTTCAGTTCAATTTTCAATATCCACAAGGTGTTATCAATGGCCATAGACAAAATGATAGACTGACAATTACCAGACCAAGTTTCTGAATGTGTGGGGGATTAGACACATCAGCTAGTGCAAATAAAACATTAGCTCACCAATTCATCTGATTCCCAGATTTTGAGGGTCGCAGCAACCAACAGTCAAGCATAGAGACTGGATTATAAGCACCATTTCCAGCATTGACGCTCATCACATGCTGTTTACAGTCTGTTTACCTTCTCCTCATCCGAGGCGGAGTGCGTCGCCACATTGGTGGAGGAAGCATCCTGCGTGGAGGGGACAGCCTGCGGGGGGGAGGGCGCACTGTGGGAGTCAGTACAGCCGTGACGGTGATCTCCTGCCCGTCAATCTGACCTGAAAGAAAAACATCCGAGAAACTGGGAACACTGAAGGTTTGGCATGATATCAGAATTACAAATGAGGACATAAATTTTAAATATTAGTGTCACAAACAGCCTGCCAGCCTCTCGTCTCATCTTCACTGCTTTCAACAGTTACTCATTAATCTTACTTAACTGCTCTTAACAAGAACGTAATGCAATCTGTTCAATCTTCCACGTTCCTCCAATTCCTCTCACCTCCGTCCATGTGTTTCAGGGCCTTCTCCGCCTCCTCGGCTGTCTCGAACTCCACGTAGGCGTAACCTTTGGACAGGTGAGGGTGGATGCGGTGCATGGGCATTTCAATCATCTTGATCTTGCCGTAAGTGGAGAAGATCTCCTGGATGTGTTCCTTTAAAGCAGAAAAACATTTAGATAAACACGATTTTTTTATATGGTGAATAAAATACATTTCAGCTCCTAGAAGGAAAAGATAAACTTTATAAAACAGCTTCAGGTAGTTTTCAGTTGCAAAGCTTCAAATTGTTCCTCTCTGAAAACGGCTCCAAAGTAAAACATTAAACATTCCTCTGCTGAGGATGATGAGAATACTTACATGCAGGCTTAATGATTTTATTACAAATAAATGAAAACAATAACCTTCTTACATAACTCAAGTACTAGAGCTGAGTTATTTATCAGTCTTTTGGAATAACTCATGCATGTCTCTTCTTTCTTTTTTTCTTTCAAATGTTTTAAATTATGCTTGTGTGCAAACAAGGTAATGGAGCCTGTGAACATCACTTAGTGGGTTTCCATCTCTATTTCCTCTCTAATACTGTGTCACTAATTGTTTGCTGTTGGCTCCATAACCTAATTCAAGTACTCGGCTCCGGCAAAATTAAAGAAGTATTTCACTGATATAAAGAAGGCTCTGACATAAAACTAGGCCTTCTCTGCAGTATGGAGGCCCAAATACATTTCAAATTGGTGCAACATGACCACAGAAAACAGAGAAAAAAAAGGATGCTTTTGCTCAAAAGGTAGAAAAACTTGAGGCATAATGGTCAAGCAATGACCAGATGTTGATTTACAGTTAAACAGTAAGCTAAAACATGTTTCTGAAAACATATAAAACTCAGTAATTGAATCTTTAGCTTTACTGTTCTGCAACCATTTTTATTGTTAAGGAGGCAGTGTGGTGCCCACTTCCTGTTTACAAACTCTTGCCATTATGGCGTAACGTGCCCTCAGAATACCTTACTGACAACATTTTGGGCAAGAAATTGGCAGTGTAGTAAGATAATCTTGATAAATATTTGCAGAATGTAAAGCAC
>NW_024631737.1:0-2710 GCF_008729295.1 Plectropomus leopardus
ATATATATTTAGAACTATTAACTATAACTTATTGGTATTTTTTTGTCATTTTTTACGGCAGTTTTTTTTTGACATTTTTGTCCTCTTATGACACCAGAGGAGCTTTTTTTTTTTAAAGTGAGACTCGTGGATTAATTTAGTCTGCCATTTCCTATTAGCAGCCACAAAGTGCATGTAGCCTAACCCACTCTGACACTCACAAACACACACTATAAAGTAGTCACATCTGGTGTTTTACGTTCTCATGTAGCGCCTTCTTCCTCTGAAAGACTTCATGCTGTGTTTTCACCAAGTATTTAATAAGATTTCATGTCACAGTGCGTATGTGTATTATTAGTTTCACTGTATTTGACATTTTTCTTTTGTTCTGTCCCCCTGACAGAACGCTGAAGAGGGCATCTATACGGTGAGTTTTGATGCTGGGAATTGTGCAAAAGGATAAAGGACTGCTGATTGTTATTAAGACATTTTCATGACTGATTTTCTTAATGTCACTCTTTTTTCCCTGCAGGGCCTGACTCCTCACGCCCAGGACACATACGAAACCATCGGCATGAAGAAGTGACACCATGAGCCAAAGTCCACACACAGATATTTTCCTTTAAATAATCTGTTAATGTATGTAACATAGCTAATCTGCTTAAATTTTAAGAGAATGTGAAATAGCCAGTGCTAATTTCCTGTTTGCTTTTGTAGCTTGTTTTGGGGGAAGTTAAGAAAGTCCAAAACAGAGAAGTTGAGCTCAAAGATGAGCAGCTTCACAAATGCTCACTCCTGATGTTCTAAGTTATTTTTGTAAAGTAAAAAAAAAAAAGAAAAAAGTTATACACTGTACACTGTCCAGCTAGCTGCCTCTTTTTTCAAAGTTGTCTTTTTATAAAACTGCAAAAGAAAGGTTTTTTGCAAAATTAAAGATGGTGCATATAGATAAAGCTATGTGTAATCCTCAGAGACACCAAGCAGTGTTTCCTGCGCGCCACAGGATGGCAGTGACAGTGTGTCAAAACACAGACACACGTCTCTCCCAGCAGAGAGAGCCACCCCCCCCCCCCCAAAAAAGAAACAACTAACACTGCTGTAAAGATTTGTATGTAACCTGCTGCCTGTCTGACGCATAGAGCTATTAAACAAAACCCATTAAAGTTTGAAGTTGCTTATTAAATAATGTCATCTCTGTTTCATTTTCAGTGGTGAATTCGGGAAACCTGGGACCTCATGCGAGAAACTATTTAAATTTTCTCTTATTTTTGCTCATATTCACAATTTGTTCTTATTTTGTGAGTACCCATTGATTTTTAGGATTCACCAATGTTTTCTTATCTTTGCGTTTCTCTTTCGTAATTGAAAATTTTCTGAATGGTCCCAAGCACTTGAACCAAGATAAGAGAAAATCACCCAACACAAGGAAAAATAAAATTCAAATTACTATTATTTTCCACTTTGCGTATAAATTCCCGTTTATTTAATTTTCCACTTTATTTTCCATTTTACATGTGTATTCATTTTTAAATTCATTTATTTGTTATTATTTAAGCATTCACTTATGTATCGTTTTCCCTATTAACCTCCCCCTCATTTACTCAAACAGGATTTTTACCCGTTTTCCCCACATTTCCACATGCATTTCCTACTCATTATGCAAATAACGAGGACTGGCCTATGTGCCATGGGGGTGTCAACTTTTCGCCTCTTGGTTGATCAACATCAGAGTGCACAAGACATGGAATATTAAATAAATATTGTCATTTTCATTTACTTATTGACACACTTATTTATTTATTTAGTTTTGATTTTGTCACTTTCAGTCCTCCATACTCGGTCACTCCCCACGCCCATACAGGACCCGCTATCGATAATGAATGAGATGGACTTACCTGGAGCGTGTCCTCTCTGCAGCGGCCGGATGCAGAGAGGACACCGTAGATTCCGGTGAGCTGTCCACCGTCCCCGTTCCTTCGGGTTTTGCAGTCTCATGTCTTCGACTCGGCGTGGGCTGGCGTCTTCATTTAATCGTAAATCTCGTCGGTACCGAGCACGTCTGTCCGGTCTGTCTTCCTCTCCTCACACGTGTGCTGCACCCCCCTGATTGCTGTGAGGAGAGAGGTAAAAGTTATGTTTTCATTGATTTTAACAGTCACATAAAGAAATTCCTTTGCAAAAACAAACAAACAAACAAACAAACAAACAAACAAACAAACAAACAAACAAACAAACAAAACAAAAACAAGACAACATTATAGACGGTAGAATATGTTAACAAAACGCCTCAATTTATTAAGAAAAAAAAAATCCCAGTATAATGTGTTGTAAAAATTCAAAAAGTCAATGTAATATCGAAATCTGAAAATAAAGTTACTAAATAAATAAACAAAATAAATACATTAAAAAAATCAGTAACAAAAAAATATGTATAAAATATATGGTAACACTACATACAAATAAAAATGAATCAAGTAAAAAAAAAAATCGATATAAAATAAATGGTAAAAAAAACAAATGATCAATGTTGTATAATAAAAATCTGAAAATAAAGTTAACCTCATACAATAAACATATAAAAATAACTTAACAAAAATAAATACATACAAATAAAAATTAATCTTGTTAAAACAATCTGTATAATAAAAAATAAATGTTCAATGTTATATAATAAACATTTGACAATAAAAGTAACTTCATACAATAAACAAATAAACAAAATAAATACAAA
>NW_024631738.1:0-2716 GCF_008729295.1 Plectropomus leopardus
AATGCAAAAACGAACTAGTCAGTAATTAGCTTTATTAGCTTTGGGCGTCCACCCGTTACAAAATGACACATGAACAGATCCTGATGTTTGATTTGAGGCTTTTCAGCTTAACTCCATTTTTCATGTTGTGCTGCCTTCGTTAAAAATTGTTGAGTTATCTTGCCTGGAGCTACTGATGATTTATTATAAAGTCAAGGTGCTACAACAGCTAACACTGGCTGCCATTAGGGAAATTTTAATTAGCCACATTATTGGGGGAAAGCACATGCCGTAGCTTGCATCAGACTGTGATGATGGTCGAAATTTGATTTAAGTAATGTAAGACATTGTTCAGAGTTATATCAAAACATCTGTAGTGCTTTGGGTTGTATCTCTTTAGTGTCTATTGGAATGAGCTGGGGCAGTAATCCAAATCAGATAAGAACTATCTGCATGCGCAGACTCACATAGAGCCGTCTGGTGATGAACTGTGCAAGAATTAAACAAAGAAGTTGAAATAAAGATGAGTAGAAAAAAAGGTACAAAACACTGATGTCAGCCTTGTCTTGATGTGACAGATATGGTTGTGTTATTACAGTTCTGCAAGGTGTATAAACAATTTTCAAACATGCGAAAAGTGCTAATATCAGCCTTAATTATGTTAAACGGCTGTGAAAAATCCTGTTGGCATGGTGCGTATGAGTATTGCATGTTTAGGTATATGTTTCTGTTGAATGAAATGTCATAAGGGTGTCACACTCTTACTACTCTCTCCTTTGCAAGTGGTAAAGTGGTGGCTCCACCATAAAACAAGGCATATTTTGCATTTTTTTTGCTTGACCCTGGTGTAATTTGAACACACAATTTTAAACTGGCATCAAAAATGCTTCTGGAAAATTGCACTGCGGAATCAAGCCTCTGTGCTTAAAACAAGGTAACTTGAATTTATGTGGCCATCAAACATGAAAAGGACGGCTCTTGCTTTTTGTAGGCCTTAAGAGGATTTGATCTGGGGGCGCTCCTCACTGTAGATTTCGGTCGGCACGCCCCTAGCTTAGAGAAGCAGACATGAGTCACACAGAAGCTAAGCAATGTAATGCTGTGGAGGGGTCAGCAACAAAACCAATTTGAGCCACCTAAAGAAATCAATATCAGTGTAAGTGTACACTTAATCGGGAGTATTTTCACTGCTTTATCTTTCCATAAGACAGCCAATTCTAACAGGGAAGCTGATGACAACCTCAGTTCCACATCTATACTCTCATCAAAGCAACCAGACTCCATAGACAAAAACAGTAATTTTGGCATGCTGAATACAGGAGCTGCTCATCTACTGCTGTCTCGATCAGTTATTGAATTAATGTATTTGTGTTACTTTGGTGAATCCTAACTTACCACTTTAAATGCCAAAGTCACACAATGACAAAAAGAAAATAACTAATTTAGGCAGTGGTAGACCAGCAGCTCCTGTGTTCAGGGATGTTAAATCACTGTTTTTCTCAAAGGAGTCTGGCTTTGAATAGAGCGATATAACCATTTGGATTCCTTGTCATAATTCCCTGTCTGGCAGCAAGGTAAAGCAGTGAAAATATTCTAAATATACCATGCACTTAAACTGATGAAGATTTTTTTTAGGTGGGACTTTTTTTTAGGGGGGCTAAAATAAATTTTATTGTTGACCTCTCCACAACAGCACATTGCTTAGCTTCTGTGTCGGACTCCTGCATGTGTCTCCAGACTGGGGACATACAAACCACCACCTACTATGGATAATACATCGACTACGTTTAAGTACTCCACTTAAAAGAATCTAAACTATCCCTTTAAGCATACATCATGTTAAAATAAGCTAATAGCAACATTGTTTTTATAAGTACTATTACCCCTTATTCCCCTGAATGGTCCTTCTCAGGGCCTTTTGCCTGATCTTTTTCAAGTTTTCATGTTTGATATATATTCTAGTGATTTAGTCTCATTGGAAGGGGTCAAATCTTATAATTACCAGTCTTCAAAGCCCTATTTCGTCACAGCTAAAATATGTCCTCTCTCATTTTCATTGTACCTGATGTTCTGTCTTGGGTCTGGATAGACCTGCCTCTGACGTGCATGTTCTTGCACCACATGCATACATAATAATGAACCAACCGAGCAGACATCTGTAATACAAATTTAATGTGAGTGTTCAGGTGAACTTGTAAAGAATATTTTCCCATCAGCTAACAGTCCACACACTCACTAATAATGTGTTTTATCAATAAAAGGTTTAAGATACCTTCAATAGAAGTGTACAGATTAGGTTGTATTAGAAGGCACTGGGGGAAATAAAAGCAGGACGTAGTAAATTACACATGTCCATGAGTGAATGAGTCAATGTGTACGTGAGTGCAATTCTCCGGTGGTGAGGTAAGTCTGTGATGACAGAGTGGTGTCGCCTCCTCCTCTCTCGAGACCATGCTGAAACACGTCTGCTGTAGATGTAACACCTCACAGTCAGCTGATAGCTACAACACACACATACATCAACGATTTGTTTACCCTCTGTACTGCTGCTCTTTGCTTCGCACAGTAAGTCTGTAACTGTGGAGTGGAAGAATTTGGATTTTCCAACATTTTTGAAATTTGAAAAGAATTGCAATATTGTCCTGTGTATATAATGGATGGCCAAACCTTTTGCTACATTTTTTCACATTTTAAGATTCCAACCTCGGCCCTTTGCTGCATGCTGCCCCCCCCCCCC
>NW_024631739.1:0-1966 GCF_008729295.1 Plectropomus leopardus
TAGTATGTCGAAAAAAACTAAAATAGTATAAGACGCAGAAAAAACATAAAAGTCATAGTCAAAGTCATAGCGTAGCGTAAAGTAATAGTGTGAATGTGATGTTAAAAAACATTTTAAAATTCATACCATAGTATTTAGTGGAAATCTTATAAAAACTCAAAGTATACCATGTAGAAAAAATAAAAGTCATTGAAGAGGATTTGCAAAATATCATAAAAAGTCAGAGCGCAATATGAATAAATCAGTACATTTTTAAGTGAAAAAAATCATAGTATAATACATGGGGAAAAACGTCATAAAACATCATAGTTTAGCATGTAGAAAAACTCAGAAAAGTCAGTTTATTATGTCACAAAAAAATCTTAATAAGTCACATTATAGTTCATATTTTATATTCTTATTTTTGATTCATATTTATCTTTCACTATGTATATTTTATTTGTCTCTATTTATCTGCAGTGCTGTCTTTGGGCTGCCTCAATAACCGAATCTCTCAGGTGATGATCGATAAAGGTGAACCGTAGCTTTTGATGTTTATGCGGAGGCCATTTTACAAACCCCATGAAATTTAAAATGGGAGTATTGTTGGTGTTTTCCATAGATTTAGACAAATTTAGTCATATTTTCAATTAGAAATTGGATATAAAGACTAGGCACGCAGCATATTCACTCTGCACAGTACATTGTCATGGACTCTTACCTTTACATTCACCTTAAATCAGCACCATAAGTTCATCCAAAGGAAAGCAAATGAGCTACTGGGAAGCATGCAATGAGGGAAGAAAATAATTTCAAACAATTGTCATGTCATGCATGGAAAAACAACACAAAATCTGCAATAACAAATGAAACAAAAATGCCTGCTTAATGAAGAGCTGAAGGTGAAACGTGCAGATTTGTGTGTGAACGGCTGCTATACATCACGACCTGTCACTTTTTTTCTCACCCCAAAACAATTTTCGAGTGATATGCAAGTAAACCCAGTAATATGTTTACTTTTCTCTAAATAACTACTGCAAAAAGTCTGAGTTTTAATATTGCGGTTTCCAATCAAAAAAAGAGATTATTGCTGTTGCTATCTGGCCGTCTAATCTCAGATTGAAAAGGAATTATCAAAACCGTCAACTTCTGATTCGTGTTCCTCGTATCAGTCTGAGCTACGGTTTTAATGAGCAGTGCTGCTGATGATCCGCAGGGAGGACTGGACTTATCTGCCAATTCGATGGGTGGAAGTGAAAAATGTATTGCAACAAATGACTACTTCCGAGAGGGATCAAGTCACACAAGCCTTTTGAAATTAAGGAAAGTTTCTCACATTACCTAGAGCCGTTCTTGCAGGCATGGAGCCGCTCTTGATCCAGAAGGAGACCCAGGAGAGGACCACAGTCAGGATGCATGGGATGTAGGTCTGGATGTTGAAGTAGCCCATCCGTCTGCTAAAGTGAAAGAACACGGTCATCACCACGTAGTTGCCTGTTAGCAGACGGGAAAGACTGCCAGTCTGTTTCATCTTTTAAATCATGATACTTAATGAAATATCTCGACAACTATTGGATGCATCGCCAGATAATTTTGTGCAGATGCTCTTGTTCACCACAGGATGAATCAGGAATCGGGATGATTCATTTAGCCACCGGATCTTTCCACCCAGGTGCAAAACTGCAAAGTCGCTGTAGGCACTAATTTATAGCCACTGCTCACACTCAGTCTGCACAACAGCAGTGCAAACCACAGACTGTCCCGTCCACTCTAACCAGCCAGCCAAAATTACACACACACACACACACACTGTCCCAGTGTCCCACAGTCTCTGGCACACTTCATTGTCTTCATTGTCTCTGTTGGACTTTGCAAATATTGCATACCAAATACATCCTGTGTTTATTATATTGTATTATATGAAATACTATACTCAAATAGGAAAAAAAACATGAAATAGCATGTTGAGAAAATGACCGAAAAAAAT
>NW_024631740.1:0-2753 GCF_008729295.1 Plectropomus leopardus
CACACACACATCACACACAAAGCTTCAAACCACTTACTCTGGATTAGAAATGTTCACAAACTCTGTGTCCTGCTGATTTCTGACATCAGATGATTTCACTCTTCTCTTTACTAAAAGCGTAAACCGAGCTCTGCTGCAAATCCTTTTCACCGTCGGTCTGCAGGTTTAACTTTGATCTGAGCTGCACAGACAGACGGCTGAAACCCCCACAGCTGCGGTGCTGCAGAGGTTACACAATCTGACTCGCCAAGAGAAACTCTCAGACTTTAATCGCCGACCTGCCGGCAAAAATTCTACCGACACCGTGCCCTCCAACAAGACACTTCAGAGCTTTTCCAGCTCACTGATGTCGGAATAAAAGAAATGCAGTCCTCTATTGGAAGAGCTCAACCTTAATTATTAACAAAACATTCGAGTCATGAAAACACTGAATACAGCAGCATACGTCTTCAAACAGCCCAGGAGAAAGGACTGGCACTGCAAGTTTCTGCCAATCACAAATAACAGTCGGCCCAGGAGAGACGCCTGCCGAGCTGCAGACGACAAACACGACCGACAAACAGCAAAAGCGTTTTTTTTTAGAGAGTCATTGTTTTTAAGTCCCCAAAATATGGTTGTTCTTTCCAGAACCTGAGGCTGATGTTCCAACGCGGTCTCGTCCTGACTCGTCTCGTGGTGCCGCTTTGTCAGGGACCCTCTGCGTCTAATTATGACGTTTTAGGTGTCCCTGTGCGTCAGCCGGGATGCCGTTTCGGTGATGAGAAGAAAAGCAGGTGGTGAGATAAAGCAGCGCGGTCCTTTCACAACATGAGCACAGGAAACACACATTTCACCTTTGTTGGACTGAAGTGATCTTCTCTTTATGAACGTGCCTAAAAAGGTTGGACACTGTCTGCGATTGTGCTTGAAGTTTCACTTTAAGTTTTGCTTTAATTTGCACTGAGACACTGATAGAGGCACAGGCACTTTTCTTGAAATAGTTAGTAAGTATAGCTCAGTTTTCATAGAAGTATGTAAGTATAAAACTAAAGCCTGTTGAGAATATTCAGCACTAACTGATATCCCACTTTATTACTATACCCAGAGGACCAGGGGCACGAAATGATGTGAATTCATTTAGACTCAGATATTTCTCATTATTACAATAGAGGAGGCAAACTTTTGGATCCTTTCAGTGAGTGCATTTATGCTTTGACAGATTTCACATGGTGTTCCCCCCTGAGTGTGCAGCATCCAGAGCGGGATGAGAGTCACAGCGTGTCGTGATAAATCAGAAAATACACCCACATCATCGTATCATCATTGCGCTGGAAGCACAGCAGAGTGCTGTCACCTCCTGACCTGCAGACGTGTCGCTGAGCGTCTGCCGGCTGCACAGCTGCTGGTCTGTTCTGACCTGAAGAAGCATCACTGAGACTTTCAGAGACGCCGGAGGAGATCTGCTTTCTCCTCCATCTCATTAACTCAGTCGTTAAACAGCTCGTCAGATGCATCTTAAAGTGCCGGAGGTGGCAGCTCGGCTCCGTCCTGTTCAATGTCAGCCACAGTCTCTAACACCGACAACGCTCAGAGACACTCTGCAGCGTCTGATCTGAGGAGTGGAGGAGGGGACAGGTGGTGATCTGCAGTCTAAAGGAGACGCTCCAGAGTGGAGATGGGTGTTAAATTATATGTCAGCGACTCCTCCAGACGCCGCAGAAGACGATTCTGGCTGCTGCAGAATTACAGATGAGTCTGCAGGATCCTGAACGCAACGTTATGGCTCTGTTTCTGAACACTACAGTAGGTCTGTATCTCAGCATTTCATCCATGTCTGTGAAGAAAGCTCAATCTTATACGTGAGGTTTGAACCCAGATGCAGCATCACTGAACAAAAGGACAGTTAGGAGCCTTTGATTCAGCTCTCGGGTCCACTATTTCTGCTCACTGTGGACACATAACTGAGTTTTTGTTTCATCTGACCACACAAACTTACCTCCAAGAGGCCGTTTTTTTGTGATCAGCAGCAAACTTCAGTCGAGTCTTGAGGTGTCGCTCCTTCTCTCTCCCACGCTGATATAAAACATGTTTGACTGTGGACACTAGCCGGGTTTGCATTAACCTTCAAATTGCACAAACTGAAATTGCAAATATAAAATACACTTAATTAAGAAAAAAAACCCTCCCATCTATCACAAAAAACGATGATGATGATGATGATGCTATGAGGTCACATGATGCTTTGAGGAACTGGCTCCCTCATGATGCAGCAGGAGCTACAAGAGCTGTTATTGCATCACATAACTCTGAGTTTTAAAGTCCACAATTCCTCTGTGAAATCGTGGACTACATCTCCCAGAAATCCTTTCTTGTCTTTTCATCATGGCTCCATAACACGCCTACGTGTCCTTGGATTGGAAATAATGACGGCTAGTGAGGCGGCTGCAATAGAAATAAAGCTGCTAATGTTTTGAACATCCGTCGCCATGGTTACTGGGATGTTATCACCAGAGGAGAACTCACAGAACATCATTCAGTAGAAACACAGTCAGCTCAGCAGAACCAAAATGTACGATTTTTCTGTTTGTTTTTGTGATAAAGTAATATATATGCGCTCATCATTCCATCACAGTCCCCTGAGACACACCACTGATCTGTCAGCTGAGGGCAGGTGAGTCACTGCAGGACATGTCCTTCACTGAGCGGTCACAGGTGAGTCACTGCAGGACACGTCCTTCACTGAGCGGTCACAGGTGAGTCACTGCAGGACACGT
>NW_024631741.1:0-2400 GCF_008729295.1 Plectropomus leopardus
CCATTACGATTCCGATTCCTTTAATTCAACCAAAATCGTAAATGCTCGTCTTTTAAGCTCCTGGTCTGCTATTTGTAACTCAAGCTGTAAAAAGCACTTAAACATCTTATTAAAGAGTTTCTAAAAGGCACTACAAAGCATACAGCAACAATTTGCATAAAAAAAAACTTTCATGAAATCAGCTGCAAGTAACGTGATGATGATTGAAGACTAAATTAACGTCCAAACATTGGTCTGATAATAAAGCAATTTGCTCACTCGGCTGCGCCATGTAACTGTTTCAGTGCAGTTCTGAACAGCATTTTCAAGTACTGGTAAAAGTAGATCTCTGTTATAAAAGAAATCAAGTGCTTCAGGTCAGCTGGTCCTCTCCCGCCTGCTCCATCGGAGTGTCTGCTTCATCTTGCTGCTCTGTCATCTTGAAACAGAACGAAAATTAACAGCTACTTCTTGTGTTTTATGTGATGATGAAAGTGTAAAAACAGTACCGACGAATGTACCTGAGCTGCCGGCCCAGTGTTCTGCTCTGGCCCTGAGTGGCATTTCTCTGCATCATCAGCAGAGCTGTCTTCTTGTCCTTCTGACGGAGGAGACTGCTGTCCAGTTTGAACTGGTAGCAGTGGTGCAGGTGGTGCACTCTGGATGTTGCAAGAATTCACAGTAAGATCTTTAAGGTGTCTCGCAACAACATAACTCCAGATTGTAGAGGAGACACTTACCTGTACATCAGGTGTAGTCTCTGGTGGAGGACTTGTCTCTTGGACTGGAGGGTTGACAAATGGTAGTGCAGCATGCTGTGGGATGGGTGGAGGTCTGATCCGAGGCTGGTTTCCATTAGATGGAGGAGGGGGTGCTGGTGGAGCTGGTGGAGCTGCTGAGGGCTAAATGTGGGAAGACTGACATTAGGGGGAGCAAAAGTCCAACTTTGTATTGAAGCTCGGCCTTGTTCCTCTGAGCAGTTTACCCTCTACAGTACACATTTATTAACCCTTTGAAACTTGAAGCGACGGCTCTTTTATTTTGCTGCTTTCAGACACCTTTTTACAAGTATTTAAACCTTTGAACCCTGAGCAAATTGGCTTGATTTCTTTCAGAAACCTAGGAGAAGAGGCGCCTGGTGGCTCAGCGGATAGGGTGGGCGCCACATGTTTCGAGGCTGTGTCCTCGCCGCAGCTGCCACAGGTTCGATTTCAGCCTTGGCGCTTTGCTGCATGTCATCCCCTTTCTCTCTCCCCCTTTCACACTCACGTGTCCTATCAATTAAATGCAAAAACGCCCTAAAAATTCTCTTTATAAAAAAATAAAACCTGGGAGAAAAAAAAAGGCAATGAGCCCCTTGGTGAGAAATGTTTCATGAATTGCAAGAATTTAGCAGATTTAGATTTTTTTTAAAGCTAAGGAAAACAACAAAGTAAAAAAGAAGAAAAAGAAAAAAAAGCTATATTTATAATTATCATAATTTAATATTTTAAATTCTGTTACAGAATTATTATACATTTTGAGCACTTTTCCTGGGCCATTTCCCTTTTTTCTTGTTTATCTAATTTGTTTCTTCTTCTTCTTCTTTTTAAATGTCCAAGTAATTTTCTTGTACTTTTTACGATTTTCTTTCTAATTTGGGGGTAATTTCTTCTTTCATTTCTCGTTGCTTTCTTCCCATGTATTTTTAAGCAATCAAACCAATGAGCTAAAAAAAGAAAAAAAAAAAAAAAAAAAAAAAAGAAATTAATAGAGTTCTTCGAGTTCTTCCGGCAGCCACTTGTACTCTGACATCCGTCAGCTGACGCAGGTCTGCTGACGGAAGTGTTTTACATTTAGAGGAATTCAGAATTAAACAGCTGGCAGCATTCATAATGTAGGGAGCTAAAAAAATAATAATCACGGACAATATGATTGAATAATGGCAGAAAAAAGATTCATGTAGGCTTTGCAACTTTTCAACGAACAAGTTTCACTCTATAGTGATTTTAATAGCTTATGTAGGATTTGTAAATATGTAAATTTGGTGACTAAGATCAGTTGTGAAAAGACACCACCTACGTCTGCAGCAGTTAGCAAGTTAGCTATCCAAAGTACACGAACAGCAAATGTTTTCTATGTCGCCAATTAAAGCTGTCTATTACAGTGAGATATATAATACACAATATTATACTGCACACAATACTATGTTTTATACAAAATGACTCTTTATTATTATTAAGCGTTAACCACGATGCCCTCTTACCATTCTCCAGTCCTCAAAATCTTTCCTGTATCAAAAACCGTACTGGACGAGACGCAAAAAAGTTATAAAAAACCAACACTTTAACCTCTACGAATAAAACAAAAACAAATTAACAGTAACGCGCCTTCATACTTCTCCTAATGGTATGTTAGCTTGCCGTAACTATATAATAATAG
>NW_024631742.1:0-4611 GCF_008729295.1 Plectropomus leopardus
GTGGCGGTAAAGCAAAATTATGGATGCCAACCGCCATTAAACCCAAAGAAATCACATGACATTCTACCAAACATGAGGCGGTACGTGTGGACGGAGGAAGAGACCGAGAAGTCTCAAATCTGTAATGGAAACCAGCGACTGACGGCCTCGTTCTTGTGTCTCTCGGACTCTCTGCTGCTCGTGCCGAGCACATCTGAGCGCACCGGATCATTTAAGTTTTTAAAAATGTGGAAAAAACTGAAAACTATCCCATCCATTACCCAAACTGTCATTTCTTTAAGAGACAGTTTGGTGATATGAAATTAACAGCAGACACTGTTTCCAGCTCTTCCCAGGTGTGTCTGCTCTTTCTCTTTTTCCCGTCTATCGTTTTTCCTGCTCTTCCTCTTCCTTTCTTCCCTCTCACAGCTCTCACAGCGAGTGTTTGACAGAAACTTCAAACTCAACCGAATGAACCAGACATTCTCAAAAATACAACTTTGGACCTGAAACTTCGGCTAGCAGCTGAGATTGACTTTTTTTCCATTTGTTTTTTTTTTGTGATTTTTTCTCAGTCCACATGATTTGAGTTTTGCTGGCTGTGAAACTGAGCTCTGCTGCTGTCAGAGGCCTTTCACAGGTTTTTGAACCTTTGAAATGAGTAAATTTGTTTTATAAACTTGGTAAAAAAAAAAAAAAAAAATAGACAATAGCAACTTTGTGTGAAAGATAAGAAAACTATTTTAATTTTTTTTTAAAAAAAGCTAGGAAAACTGATAATTGTCATCTTTACATATTTTACATGTTTAAAATTGTCATAAAATTGTACATTTTTTTAACCACCTATTATTTCTAAATATATTTTTGTATGTGTTTTTTAACACATTTTCTTGTACTTTTTTCCTAATTTCTTGCTAATTTGAGGGTAATTTCTTCTTGGGGATAATCATGAATAAAACCCCAAACATTCATTTTAAATACATTATCATGCACCAGTGTTTGTCTTCGACGCAGTCTTCGTCCTCGTTTTTTACTCGCTGTCATCCAGAATTATCTGACAGCAGCTGTGCTGCTCCTTAATTGTCCTCTTGACTTTCCTCCGAGGGCTTCTTGGCAGCACTCTTTGCAGTTTTACCTCATTTTCTGTGAAAAGCGTGGACTGCTAAAGGTCCCCCCGAGTGGTGACAGTGTAAGAACAATCTGAACCAGCTCAGCAGAGTCAAAGTAAAAAGAGAGCATCTGCTGCATAAATCAGTGACAACAAGAGTTCAAATAAGCTTTTAATGGTTTCAAAACAAAAGCAGCCTCAGCTTTTCTCACAAACTTCTTCAGTGCTGCCGGTAATAACGGAGTGAAACCCAACTTTGAGTCTCTGAGACCTCGGCTCGGTCTCAGTCAGTCACGCCAGGATTTCAGAAGATTTTTATTTATTTGTTCTTTTTTTTATTATTGGGATTCATGTTGGGATGATTTTAGAGGTTTTTGCAATGAAACTGTGGAAGCAAGTTGATTTATGCGATTTATGGGATTTATTATGGGATTTATGCGCCGCTAACATGATAATTAACCTGCATATTTATTCAGTCTGACCCTGACTCTTTATAAAACACGCCATAGATCCAGCCCGCTCTGTCAGTGCTTTCACTGTAAGAGCGTGACACCGAACGCCATCTTACACGTCTGACTGACACGTGGCTGGATGGCGACAGATGAGAACGCACTCGGACAGAAAAGGTGGACCTCAGAAATTATCAATGACTCGTTCCTTTAGGTCTCCAGGATTTTGCAAACTTATTTACTTATTTACTTACTTATTTTTGGTCTTACTGCAGCCTGAAATACCTAATATTTTTATTCCAAGTGTGATTCATGTTGCAGTGAAACTGTGGGAACAAATTGCATTTTTTTTGTATAAATCATTAAAAATCAAAGGCAACTCTGTAAGAAAAAAGACAGCAATTAAGAGAAGAATAACCGCAGCTGTGTGTGTGTGTGTGTGTGTGTGTGTGTGTGTGTGTGTGTGTGTGTTTGTGTGGTTAAAGTCCATACCACCTTAAAAAGAAAAAAAAAAAACATGAAGAAAATAAGGAAATAAAAAATGATGGTCTCCACCACATTGTCTCCGTCTCAAAGTTCAAGAGATCCTCTCGTGTGTGTGTGTGTGCGTGTGTGTGTGTGTGTGTGTGTGTGTGTGTGTGTGTGTGTGTGTGTGTCGTGACCGACTCGACTGCAGGGCCTCTAACTCTGCAGCATTTGAATATCAAGGGAGCTCATGAGGCTCATAAAAGCATCAAAACGACTTTAACCTTTGATGACGTTGAGCTCAGAGTGTTTCTGTATTCATGCATGAGCACTTGAAAATGTCACTCATTAACCGTTGTTTCTGTTTAGGTGTGTGTGCCTCCTGTTTCGTGAGCTGCGTTTGCTTTGTTTGACCTAATGTGCTGTGCACATGCAGATGCATGCAGACAGAGAACGCTGGGTTCTTTCAAAAGTGTCTGAATATGTTGCTGCCTTGATGGTCATCGCTGTTAAACGAAAAAAAAAACATCATAAAACTTTAATTAATGGCTATTATTTGCTTAAACACTGAACTCTACAGGCTCATATTTAGGATAGGCGTCTATATGGGACAGGTTTTTATTCCTTTCAACAAAACAAATTGCTCATGAAAGATATTTCATACAAAGACATGAGAAGAAGGCAATGAGCAACAACAATTCTTGAACAAAAAGAAATGACCCCGAGGTAAGCAAGAAATTTATGAAAAGTACAAGAAAATTACATTGAAATCTGCCAAACAAAATTAACACAAAAAAAACCAAAATTGAATTAAACTAAATTAAATTAAAACAGAAAGTATAACAAAATAAAAAAGAAAGCAAAACGAAAAATTTATACAACGCAGGACATGCTCAGAAAAAAAATCTTAAAACAATTCTGTAAAATAATTTAAACTTTATAATTCTCAATAAAGGTAACTGGGCCCTAGCTTTTTTAGCATTAACATCATATGTAAGCAATAATCTTTGTGAATACATGCTCAGCACAAAAACAATTATTTCATGTAGATTCTTAACACCTTTTTAAATCCATTTCCTCTTCATCTCAGAAGTCTTTCTACAACTGATTTGTGTCACAGAGGTTTGATGCATTATTCACCGTCCGTGCCCGACAGGACGCCCGTCGAGTCATTAAAAGTTCTCACAGCGGGAACTTCAGACAGAAATGTGGCTCTTTGAAGAGAAAAGTATCGCATGAATCCTGCACGCATTAAAGCAAGATGTGGCGGCTTGACATTAAGTTATCATCTGTGATAAGATGAAGACTGACTGCCGAAAGGAAAAAATGAAGATCTGCATTTTGCAAACATTTCTGCATTCAAGGATACTTTTGTTTGGAAATTTGGAAGTTTTGATACTTTAAATTTTTACCCACATTTTGTTTTAAATGAGCTGAAAAGAATCTTGAACAGATTAAATTTGGACATAAGGTCTTTGCTGTTTTTCATGGGTTGTTTTACCAATTTAACCCTTTGAAACCTGGATAGACATCACATTTTGTGTGGTGCATTCAGACACCATTCACGCGTAATTAGACGTTTAAACCACAAACAGAAAAATTCATTAGGTTTAGGAATTCTTTTTTTTATCTCAAAAAAATGTCCAGAAAAGTGCATTTATGAGTAATTATAAATGGAAAAAATATTACACAGAATATTGTTCTTTTTCTAAGCACTTTCCTCATTTGTTTTTGTATTTTAATTTCCTTATTTTTTGGTAAATTTCAAAGGGGTTCTTTTTTTTTTAACTAATTTCTTGCTTATTTTCTTAAGTCGCTCAATCTTTCCAATTTCAAAAAGATGCATAAAAGCGCATTTCATTTTCATGCACTTAATGGATCACCCTTTTCTGGAAACGTAAATGTGATGAATAACATAAATATGATTTATCATTTCTACCTGAACATACGGATTACGGATACGGATACAGATTTAAAAAAAACTTCCAGAGTTAACATCGTTTCTTCCTTCTACTGTACTTTATCTGTGTGTGTATCTTGCGTTGTGATTTGACACGTATGATTCGACCTGAAGCGCCCGCTGCAGACTTCACTCTCAGATATGTAATTTATTTCTGTATCTGCAGCTTCTGTTCTGGAGACCTGGGGAGGTTTTCTTCCAGTGGAAAATAATCAGGAACCTCTGATCTCCATCAACCTCGGGCCTCAAATATCTGTTATTTGAAGTCTGCCATGTGATGTGTTTCAGTTAGAGCCGCGGGGTCCTGCGATAGCTCCGTGTCCCCGTCTGGGTCGAGTTTGTGACTGTCAGTGCAGTGCACGTCACCTCCCTTCACCTCCCTGCTCCGGCTGCCTCGTCTTGATTAAATAAATAATACCGAGGTTTCAGAGTAGAAGGGGAGAAAAATGATGGCATCTATTCAGTCTGAAGAAACTTTAAACTTTGGAACTGAACCTCTGATTCATTATCATTAACCGAAAAAGGAGGCAAAAAATGTAGCGAGAAGAGTTAGACGTTTCTGCCTGCTGCGTCGCTGCCTGCTGCGTCGCTGCCTGCTGCGTCGCTGCGTCGCTGCCTGCTGCTATGAGTTCTGTATTTCCATATTTATA
>NW_024631743.1:0-3015 GCF_008729295.1 Plectropomus leopardus
TCTCTCAAACTGCCTTTTGTTACATAAACAGTGCCACCACCCAATCTGCAGTCTTTGGGCCAAAACATACAGGGCTTGGGGTGTTGTTTTGGAGGCAGAGAGATCCAGGAGTCTAGCTGGTCAGCAAGGCCACCATCCAACAGCAACACCCTGAGCACTTTGCAAAATTGTGCACACCCCGAGGAAGGATGGAGCTCTCCTGACGAGTTTGTTACAGTCATCCCCTGCATCTCACCCAGGCAATATGTGCCTGCCAGCTTCCTGTCTTTCCCAGCTCACACACGGGATGATCCTGAAGCCTTCCTTTGGGTCTGTGAGGGATTAGTGGTGGCATGTGGGCTGCCGGAAGAGGAGGCAGGCAGAGAGCAGCCAAGCAGTGACTGTAACCCTGAAGCAACACTGCTATAATGGCAAAAAAAAAAAATCTTGTTCTCCTCCTCCTCTTGTCCTCTGTCCCATCATTGGTTTGGATTTGTTTGGAGTCCTGGTAAAGAAGTGCAAGTTAAAGACCCCCTCCAATCAAAAATGGGTTTTTCTTGTGTTTATGTTCTCAAAAATGTCCTCCACTGAAGGGGGCGATGTCTGTACTGGGCAAGTTAGATTAAATATGTCACTAATACCAGAGCCAACCGCTGTCTAGTACTGGAAACCCATATACCCATAGACACAGCACAGGCAAAGAAACGTGAAACCTCCAGCGCAGAGCGGACTTGTCAGTACATAGAGCAGAGTTGGCATTATCTTAGGGAAAATTTTGGGAAATTTTGACATCAAACATGGTAGAGTTTGCAGTTTTTGGATGTAAACTGGATCTTGAAGCTTCCTTCCACTATCTACCCAAAACCACATTGGAGCAGATGTTATTGTATGTTTCACAAGAACCACTGACACTGTGTCAGCCACAGCCAGTTAGTCTTCAAGTTAACAAGTAAACCAACAAAATAAGCAAATAAGAGAAACTAACTACATTTACTATTCTGATATGCCTGCTAGTCAATGATTTTGGTGCACAAACTTTGCATCTGAGTCTGGGTCTGAATGAGACTTAAAGATGTTCGGCTGAATCCCTCTGATGTTTCCTCCAATGCTAACGCTAGCCATGTTGATGTGCACTGCACTTTCATAGGTCAACCCAGCGCTAGCAGAGCTGGAGAAAATGAAAAATGAAAACTACTCTTCTGCAAACAGCTGTGGTGAAAAGGACAGAGGCCAGATCTGAAAATTTTTCAACAAGTGAGAAATAGTAGATCTGGCTTTTTATTATTTTTAAAAATGTGTTTTTTTGTGTAAATTCCATGTTAAACAAAATATGATTCATAGCAGTGTATTTGACATACTTTGTCTGAAATGGGATTTTAAACTGATGACCTAAGCACTTTCAGTTCAGCTATGTATTGATGCAGGATATTAGAAACGTTGCTCCTGATTGTAAGCATTTTTTTTTCTTCAGAGCCATCAAATTCAAGACAAGTGAGACACTCACGGCTCAACCTGACATTGATGAAGGCTTTGCATGTCAGAGCAGCATATAAGTTGCAATATTTACATAATACTAATGGGTTATAGTAGTATAGATCTAATAGTGGAGAGGAGAATGTTTCGTATAGTTCAAATCCCAAAACTTTTGACACAGATTGGCCTGATTTCAGAGGGCGGATGAGAAAATGCACTGTACTCTTCACAATAGACAGGGCATTGAGGTGGGTGTGTACTCTTAAAAGACAGAGGACTGCATTTCTGGTAGACATCTAGCAAATCAGGATCGGAAGTACATTTTTTAAATTTTCCCTTTCCAGCTCTGCACATGTAGTATGGACTCTACCATGGCACTTAAGTTTCCTTCCTGGTGCCATAAAGAACATCAGGAAAAAGGAGAGAAGTTGTGTCCCACGCTCCAGCTCCATATGCAATAAACTTGTGGTCAGCGAGTCAGTTGAGGCTCTGCTGATGGGTAAAATGTGTTGAAGTGTGCAACACATTTCCTTTTTTTTCACCCTACTGAAGGCTTGTGTGCAGTGACTAAGAAATGTAACACACAGCTCAGTGCTACAATGTTTTCCTAAATAACCAGAGCAATGTTCATGGCTGCTGCATAGGTGACATGTCACTTGTTGACACTGTAACCTGCTGCGGGGCCTGAGCACCGTAGTCCAAACAAACATGGTTGTCTGCATAGATGAGCATGGAGCCAAGTGGCTCATCTTCACTTCATTAGACCGAACGCCTGTTAATAATTCATGCTCTGCTTTCCCTGGAAGCAAAACCAAAGGCTCAGCTGTGCCTGTCTGTCCATATTCCTTGTCACCGGACATTTAAGCCTTTTCCCATTTTGGACTACGAGTTATTTACTCACTTACCCGCACACACCCCACCCTGCAATGTGCACCTGCCTGGATGAGCAGATGATGCTGTAGTGCCAGAGGCAGAGGTAGAACAGTTTTGACATGTCTATATTTTTATCTGTGTTTTTTTTTCTCTGTCATTACCTTCCTCTTCCATTGTTACTCAAAAATGATGTGTACCCAGTACCCAGTGTACTTTTTCTCCCATCCCCAGGGAGTGTCTGTTCTCTCTATATTTTAGTTTTTTTTCTCTCTCCCTGCTCATCGTCTCTTGTTGCACTACAGTGTCAGATTTAGTTATGTATGCAACCCATGTCTTTGATCCCCCCCTGCACTCCTGTGTTGTGTACATTGCATAACCACCCGCTGCTATGTCTAGCAGTGTACCTCAACTCTCTCTCTCTTTCTCTCTCACACACTCTCATTGCTCTTTTTCTGACACCCCCTCATCTTCCTCTCGCTTCTTTGGCAGCAATCCAGGTCATCACTCCTGTACTCCCCCCTCAGTCCCCTCTTCCCTTTCTGCAATCCCAAACCTTGAAAGTTGGAGCAGTTGGTCTCCTTGCCTCTCTTCCTCTCTCTGTGTATTTGTCTTCTTCTTGCTATTGCTGTTCCACTCTTTTTCCTTTATTTCCCATCCTTTCTCTCCTCTCTCTACTCATCTCCCTCTCCC
>NW_024631744.1:0-6053 GCF_008729295.1 Plectropomus leopardus
TGCCGAGACATGCCATGGAAAAGGGTTTTGTAAAAACAGCCAAAAACACCACAAAATAAGATGTAGAAAAAATAAATTAAAATGTCATACTATAGTATGGCAAAAACATCATCTTTTTGCAGGCTTTCCTTATTTGTTTTTGGACTTTTTTTGCCATGTCACATTTTGATTTTTTTTTTACCTACTGTATTACGTTGTTTTCGGTCGTTTTTTAGACATGCTGTATTACATCGTTTTTTGCCCTTTTGTCAACACGCTGTAATATGACGTGTCGACAGGTTATACTATGTTGTATTTGATGTTTGTTTGACATGTGCTATTTTGACATTTTTTGATGTACTGTACTATGTTATTTTCTGCCATTTTTTCCATTTAAAGTATGTTGTCCAAAATCATGAGACAAAGATTCATAAAAATGCAATAGTACAATGTGGTGTTGAAAAGTTTAAAAAAAAAAAAAAAATCAAATAGTGTAATGTCTTTCAAAATATCATCAAAACCTCAGAGTATAGTTTGTAAATGTAAATTCATCATAGTTCAATGTCTTTCAAAAAGTCATAAAAGTTTCATACTATAGTATGACATTCTGTTAATGAAAATGTCTATACTGTAGAATTGTGTTAGCTAAATCACTAAAATCTCATAGTATAGCGTGTCATTCAAAATACAGTCAAAACGTGAGTAAGTATGTTGAAAATATGGTCAAAACTTCATAGTATAGTATGTCAAATGATTTCATGTAAAAGCAGTCATAGCATAGTTTCCCAAAATCTAACAGTTCAGAAGTTTTTGTGAAGAAATGGAAGATATTCACTAAAATGTTAAACAGGTAATAAGAGTAGTGAATTTGAGTGATGCGTATGAAGTTGACCTTGCCTCTTTGGCTTACGTCAAACTACATTCAATCAGCATCACTGTTTATCCAGCTGAAGAGCCTTCTTGCATTGCTTGCTTTTTACATCGGCATGCCACTGAAAATTTAGTTATTGTCGCAAATTTGAAAGTGCCTTGGAAACTCTATGAGCCTAAAGGTAGTTTTGCAAAATATTTGATTTGGGTCATGGTGCACTTCTTTAAGAGTCTCAAACAGTCAACATTAATTCCCCTGAACTGCACTGAACTTGCTGTTTTATCGTGGAGAGGACAGATTTTCAATATAGTGATACGATTTAGGATGAATAGTTTGTAATGCAAGTACCAGGGACTGCTGGACAAACTGTACCTTGTTCGGACTTAAGAGACAGATAGCGATAGAGTTTACTTCGCTGGTGCATCTGTATCGGGCAGACGTTTTCAGTAAAAATGCACCATCCTAAAGTTGGTCTGCAATGAAGCACAACGTTCCCTTCCCTCTACTGCGATGCTGTAGATCTTTGCTGCTCAAATCAAATTAACATGTCAGCTGTGGTCAGCGGCAGAATTACCCGCCCACAGGAAGTGATGAATCAAATTAAGGAGTGAAATACAAAACTGTCTCTTTATCACCTGCGAGAGGCGCTTTGCCGCAGTCGAAGGCTCTCGAGTGTGGCTTTAAGAAACGCTCAAATCTAATTTCCAGTGCGGCCACCCACGTTAAATAAAGCTCATTTTAAAAAAACAAATGTTTGGTGTGTGTACTCACTGAGAAGTATGATGACACAAAGCAAGATGGCCACCAGGGCTCCGGTGCTGAGTCCCGCCCTCGCTGTGAGCGCCTCGGCGTTGCACAGCTTCATGTTGCCCTCGCGGTCGCAGGTGCACACCCTGATGGTCAGGGTGTTGGTGCTGCTTTGCATGGGGAACTCTCCGTCAGATATGACCACAGGCACGTGGTAGATGCTCTTCTGCAGGCTGTTGTAGCTGTTCCTCCGTGTTAGGATCCAGGCCGTGTTGTCTGAAAACAACAGGATGTCCGCTTACCGAGCAGCAATCGATAACCTGAATGAATATTTCAATAAACTACGAGAAATTTCATTTGCTCTGTGAATGCGCTTTTAGTGCTGCGGGATGAAAAACTATAAATCACATCATGTGCAGTGCAGCATGAGATGCGAAGTTTAACAACAGGTATAAGTGCCTTATGGGAGCATTATAGAGAGGAGTGAAGTTAATGTGATGACTGCGAGCGTCGGCTGAGAGTGTTTTACCTTTGTTATCACGGACAGAGAAGTTGGCCTTCCCAGCAGCCTCCTGTGCAAGACTGAAGAAGAATCGGTGGCCTCCGATTGGCTCGTCTGGATCTGTGGCGCTCACGGTTTGTATCCTCTAAAAGGAGAAACAGACGAGTGAGCAACACACATTTCATACAGTTCATACATATTTTTACCAATTAATTTCCATGACCTTCCCATGACCTTTCAACGACATCAAGGCAAATTTTCAAGACCATACATTTTTATTAAATGACCGCTGATACTTGATCCTTTTTCATTCATATATAATAGCTTTTTGAAATACATATTTAAAAAAAAAAGAAAGAAAAAAAAACATGAATTCATAATAGGGTGAGAACTGGATATTTAAATACATCTTAGGGACTGTTTGCTATTTGAGGGAGGGAAAGGGTGGTGCAAAAAGGGGCTTGTACATTTAAATTACTGTATTTTGTATTTACTTTACTGCTGATTTTTTTTTTTTCAATAGGTCATTTCTTTTTCTTTAAAATTTCAGGTGATTTTTTTTCTTGCAAAATTCTTTTTTTTAAAGAATAGAGGTTGGCATTTTTTCTTTCATCTTTAAAGAAAAAAGGGTGATTTTTCAGCTTTTTGGAGTTTTTTTAAAAGATTTTTGTTGATCTTTAAAAAAAAAAAATATGCCTTCCAAACCTTAAATTAGAAAAACAAATCTTCCAAAGTTCATGTTTTCTTTCAAAAACACACTATAAATGACACTTTTCACAGTCGAAAACTGCAAAAACAGAAATTATCGTTGAAATTTAACTTCTCGACGGTCCTTGAACACATCATGTATTATTATACAGGTTTGTGAAAAAAATGAAATAAAATAAAAAGTCCTTGACTTTTCCAAAACTTTCAGGGTATTTTCAGTTTGCTGAAACTTTTTTCGGGCCTGGAAATTGCTTTTTGCAAATTAGATAATTTTTCCTGGTTTCCATGACCATGTGAATCCTGAACACAAAAACATTTAAATGAAAGAATATACTGTATAACAGGTACCTTGCCCACCATGGCTTGATATTAAAGAAACAGCTAACTGAGTAGAAACAGTATCACACATTTCTGTTTTCTATTGTCTCAGTGTTCAGTATGTTGTCATATGTGGCCAACACTAGCTGTAAACCATTTAATTAACATGACACCAACAGTACAGGCTTGTTAATGGCTTGTATTTACATGTTAACATCAGCTGTTCACTCTGGTTAAAGCAGTAGGTTGGTCTTCAGGGAATTTATAAAGACAAACAGTTAATGGCCAGCTAACAAGAAATAAACCCAAACACGCAAACAATGCAAACACATGTACACCTAATAGTTTGCAGCATTATCATGGTTGCTAAGATACGTCAGCAGAGCAGTGATGGAGACTAATTGGTACATTTGCTTAAGTACTGTGCTTGTATTTCACATTTTATGGAACTTTATTTTTTCACTCCTCTACATTTTGGAAGCAAATGTTGTACTCTGTTCTCCATTTGCTTTATTTGACAGCTACAGTTAATTTATATTTACACGAAATATAATCAGTTCATAAATATTAGGATAGGTGATGCTACCCAGCAGTACACAGAGTTCAGAGAATGACCCCCCATCTTTACCAGCTGGAGCATTAAACTAAGGCTTACGCATTAAGCCATTTAAACCTAAGCAAACTGGTTTGATTTCTTTTAAAACACACAAGGAGAAAGCAATTAGCAACTTAAGAAATGACCTGAAAATTTGCCAAAAAAAAGTGAGAGTTACAAGAAAATAGCCTAAAAATATTCAAAAAAAAAAAAAAAAAAAAAAGCTAAAAAGCTAAACAAGATACTATTTTTAAAATATTCCTCCCCTCTTTTCTAAAATGAATTTTTAGGTAATTTTCTTGTCCCCCTTTACTTATTTCTTGCAGTGTTTGGGACTATTTTTACCAAGTTGGCCATTTTCTTTTTTTTCTACATGTTTTTAAAGGAAATCAAACCAATTTGCTAAGATTGCAAAGGGTCAAAAAGCTTGTAAAAGCACAGGAAAACTGATGTGAAACCAGGTTTTAAAGGGGTTAATGCATTTTTTTTTGTTTCATCTGTACTGCAGTATATAAGTATATAAGTATATACCTGTTTGTCATATTGTATGTTGTACATGTTTGTCGAACCCCAGGAAGATTAGCTGATGCTCAGGTGTTAGTTATCAGGAATCCTGATAATCTAAACTTAACTTCCCTGGTAATCATCCGATTATATCATTTGTATTATTTTAAAATGTCTCATTCTGCATAATGAGTATTTTTAGTATTGCATATTTAGAAGCTATACTAAAGAAAACTTTGAATGCAGTATTCTTCACTGTTGTAGTGCTACTTTTACCTTAGTAAATAAGGTCCAATAATTAAGAAATGCAGTATTCTTCACTGTTGTAGTGCTACTTTTACTTAAGTAAATAAGGTCCAATAATTAAGAAATAATATTGTGAACAGTTGTTTTTTCTTTGAATGTTACATAATAAAAGTCGTATGAGTCAGAGCTTTCTGTGAGCCTAGACGGCAACATTTGGTTCAGACCCGACTGTAAACAAACAAAATATGTGGTGCAATTAACAAGTGATACTGAAACTGAAGACTCAAAGTGTCAAAGTTTATGTGTTATGCGTCTCAGCATTTTGGGTTTCCAACTAAGGAGGAAAGACAGCAGTGCAACTGAGAGGACAACTGTAAGATTAGGATGTATGAGTGTTAAATTTAACATACAAACTGTTTTTATCAACCAGAAATGTGAGCTTACTGCAGAAAAAAAAGGCCCCGAGACGTAATACTTACCCCACCCATCTAGTGCTTCTTGTAGCTTACAACATACGTGACAGATTTACAAATGCCCTCTGATGTCTGCTAATTACGAACTGAAACGGACACAGAACTCTAACGGAGAAGTCGAGATGAAACCATGACTACTGCTTTGCGTTTGGTCATACCAACCTGATTAGCCTTGGCGTTCTCACACACAAACGTCTCGTAATTGGTGGCAAATGTTGGAGCGTTGTCATTGACGTCCAGCACTCTGACGTAAACAGGCACACGGCTGATCTGGCGTGGGTTGTCTAGGAAACACAAAAGTAGGAACAGTGAATTTACGCAGATAATTATTTCTTTACCTTACAAAAGTGCAAAAAGGTGTGTGGGCGTCTGAAGCGTTTTTAGACAACACTGTAATCGGGATATTGAAATTATTTTTGACAGCAACACAAACTCGTGGTGACATCTAAGTGAATATATATAACTCACTCACATAAAGAAAGATAATTAAGATGCTAACATCCTTTCAGAATATAGTTTGCCACAGAAAATGTCAAAAAAGTTTCCTTTTTATGATCTTCTTTCTTCTTTCAGTCTTTTGTTATTTTTTTAAACCATATGTTTTATTTTGTTATGTAATCTTTCTTGGGAGTGAATTTTATTCTTGCATTGCTCCCTATTTGACTGAATGTTGAACTGATGCGTTTTTGGATATCGATTAAATATAGCCACCTAAAGCAGTGCGCCTCGTTAAATAATTGTATTATTTTTAGAGGAAAGATTTTGAAGAAGTAAAATGAAATTACGCCAAAAAAAGTCATAAAATTGCCTCTGTGTAGTATGTAATAAAAAATGTCACAAGAAAGTCATAGTATAGCATACCATAAAAATTTTACTAAATAATGTCATGGTATAGTATGTCTTAAAAGTCATAGAGAAGTGTTTTATAAAGTTATTGAAAAGAAGTCATAGTATAGTATCTCTTAAAAATTTCATTAAAAAAAACGATGTAGCCATGTATGCCATAAAAAGTCACGCAATATTATGCCATTAAATGTCAGAATCGTCATAGTATTTTTTTATGTTGTTAAAATTTAATTAAAAAACTCATACAGTGGTATATCATAAATA
>NW_024631745.1:0-6428 GCF_008729295.1 Plectropomus leopardus
CTGCATTGAAATGTGTCACTTACTCAGGTTTTTGTACACACCACTGTAATTTGTATGAGACAGCTGGTTCGTCTTCTCTGTCCAACCACAGACTGGCAGACTGGTATGCTTTCCTTAGGAAAGCATACCAGTTCCTGTTCTTTACTGACTCCTAAAACTGTTAGTAGTCGTAACATTTGGTCACACAGACAACTTTTCTGTGTTGTTCCTCGAGCCTGTACTGTCTTTGGTGAAAGTGCTTTTAGTGTTTTTGCTACGTCATCTTGGTGTCAGCTGCAGTCGCCTTTAACTGGACTCTTATAAACCTGTTAGATTTTAAAAACAGGATTTCTTAATCCTTAAAACCTTTTGGACACTGAATGCACCTGTTCGGTATCTGAACGCTGCTAATTGACTGTTTGTTTTAAGTTTATTGCCTGTTGATTTTGTTTGAATTTTTATGCTAATTGTTTTAACTGTTGCTGTTGTGTTTTGAGTCTACTTGTTCTTTTTTGCAAGTCTTTGTGCTGCTATCTTGGCCAGGACACCCTTGGAAAAGAGGTTCTGAATCTCAATTCAATTCAATTCACTTTATTCGTCCCCAAGGGGCAATTTGTAATGCACGCAGAGCAGCAAGGTGAAAAACTATACATAACGACAAAGTGGGACTCTTCCTGGCTCAATGAAGGTTAAAAAAAATAAAATGTCGACTTCCGGTTATGGCCGCAAATTAGACAGTCACGCGCAACCCTGCTCCGCTACAATTCTGGATAAATCCTGAGAAACCTTGTTGACCCTGCTCTTGAAAATTGTAGGTGGGTTTCAATCTCGTTAGAGAATGCCAAACGTTGGAAAGACGAGGGGGAAAACACCGACACAATCGAAACTGACTAATTTTGGGGCACAGAGCATGGAGCAGAGAGCTAGCAAGGAGGCTAATGCGAACATGGAGGCCACGCCAGCGCAAAGTGGAGGCGAGCTCACCGGGGCTAAGGAAGAAATACTGACTGCAATAAACAGTTTGAAGTCTGAGTTTTCCACGAGACTTGATGGGATACTGTCTGCCATTGAAGAAACAAAGAAAGAGCTATCCGACTGTACTGAAAGGATGACACAAGCGGAGATACGCTTGTCAACAGTGGAGGATGAACAAGCCGGAATAAACAACATGGTGCAGAAGCTGGAGAGACGGAATAAAGTTTTGGAAGACAAAATTATTGACATGGAGACGAGATCCCGACTGAACAACTTAAGGTTGGTGAACCTGCCTGAGGGAGCCGAAGGCTCTGACACCTGTTCGTTTCTGGAGAACTGGATACCGGAGGCGCTGGACATGGGTCCACAACGATGTCCAATAGTGATGGAGAGAGCGCATCGCGTCGGGCCAAGAAGAGATGCTGATGCTCCACCGAGGACTTTAATTATGAAGTTCCTGAACTACAAGCAAAAAATGCTCGTCCTAAAAGCTGCTAAAGTGAAGAAAGACACTCTGTACAAAAACCAAAAAGTGAGGTTTTATAACGATCTCGCCACTGAAGTCCACAAACAGCGGAAGCAATATGACTCGGTGCGCCAGGAGCTGCGGAGCTTGGGACTCAGACACGGCATAATACCACCGGCTAAGCTGGTGGTGACATACAAGGAGCGAACACACACCTTCAGCACACCATCGGAGGCACAAAACTTCATAGACAAGATCAAAGAAGAAGCGGGATGAATAGGAAATAGTGACTAAGTGGTAGCTATTAAACACGGACTCAATACATGAATCATTTCTTATACCGGTACACTACTTCTGATGAGAAGCTGCCCTCACGGTAAGAGCTTCCCTGTCCTCTAAATGTTAAAGAAATGTTAAAAAAAAAAAAAAAAATGTAATTTCAGTTGCTTGAATAAGGATTCAAATGGGCAATGACTTCACTGTTACTTTCTATACTTAGGCTATTATTCATATTATTATTATTTTTATACCCATTGCAGTTTTCTTTCACACGTTTAATGTTAAAAGATGTACAATATCAACAGTCTGACAGCAGGGTAAAGAGTGAGCGACTCTCTTTACATTACAGTTGATGCAATGGTGTTTACATGATGAAAGTGATTATGCAAGCTTAGATTATAAAGACGTATAATCTCTATTACTTTAACGTGGCCTTAACCAAATATTGGCCTCACCTTTATCTATCTGTTTATTTTTACTCCATAGCAGTCTCCTTCATATGCTTTAAAGTTAAAAGCTTTCACTGAAAAACGTAGCATGGAGCAGGAAGGGTTATGTAACTCAATTTTTTGTTACTTTTCTCTTATTTCATTTTATAACAATCTTAGAGAAGGCCGAGTGGATTGATCTAGGGATCTGTCCACAACAGAAGCTGGAA
This sequence comes from Plectropomus leopardus, assembly GCF_008729295.1. Taxonomy (NCBI): domain Eukaryota; kingdom Metazoa; phylum Chordata; class Actinopteri; order Perciformes; family Serranidae; genus Plectropomus; species Plectropomus leopardus. The sequence goes on from NW_024631745.1 coordinate 2,358, forward strand.
GTAACAAGCAGGGGGGTACCATTCATTTGGGAGAAAGGGATTAATTTACTAGCCATAGTTCATTGGGTTCATAGTATGTTCAAGTTTTTAAATGTGTTTAAATGTGTTAATCTTCTCAGACACTCCATTTCTGTTAAAGGGACTAAGTTGTATATTCTGTGAATGCCTCAAGGGATAGAACTTAAATGCACTTCCTGGAATTGCCGAGGTTTACAAAAAATTAAAAAAATTAAGCAGGTTATGAACAAATTGAAAGAAACAGATTCAAAAATTGTTTTCTTACAGGAAACTCATACATTAAGCAATGAAAATATAAGAATTAGTAGGAGGTGGCAGGGGAGCATTTATGTAGCATCATTTACTTCGCAAGCCAGAGGAGTAATGATCCTTATTCACAAATCGGTGCCCTTTCAGGTTACTAATATAATTAAGGATAAATTTGGTAGGTATTTGATTATCCAGGGATCTCTTCTCTCAGTTAACTTGAATTTGGTAAATATCTATGGTCCTAATACAGATGAACCAGGCTTTTTCACAAATTTGTTTCTCATGCTTGCATCCCTCACAGGAGATTATATAATTGCAGGTGATTGGAACTGCACATTAGACACAACCAGAGATAGATCTTCAGGTGCTGATTTAACACATAATAGAAGTAGAACAACAATACATCATTTTATTAAGGAATTAAATTTGCTAGACATTTGGAGGCATTTGAAGCCTAATGATATAGCCTACTCTTGCTATTCTAGTACTCATAAGACACACTCACGCATAGATTATTTCTTAATTTCTGCAAGTTTGGTTTCCAGGGTAAAGGACTGCTACTATGACAGTATATTGATATCCGACCATGGACCATGTTGTCTTGTATATGTGGATAGAAATCTTGTAAGAGATCCTCCTAGATGGTGTCTGAATCAGAAATGGCTACAGGATGAAGAATTTGTTAAATATGTGGGGAAAGAAATAGATAATTATTTTAGCGATAACACAACACAAACAACGGCAGGTATTAAATGGGATGCTTTCAAGGCCTTCTTAAGGGGACACATAATTAGTTATACCTCATCTAAATCAAGAGAAGCACGGCAGAAAAGACAACAATTAGAGACTAGAATACAAACTTTACAAGAAGAGGTCTTTAAGAATCAAACCCCTGCAACAGAAAAAGAATTAATGCTCCTAAGAGCAGAGTATAACAAGTTATCTGCAACCAGGGCAGCTGCCGATATTCTTAGGCTTAACCAGTCATTTTACGAACAAGGGGAAAAACCCAGCAAACTTTTGGCCTGGCAGATTAAACAGCTAGAAATCCAAAGAACCGTAACCTCAATTACAAACAATAATGGTGATACCATAGTAGACCCTGCTGAAATAAATGAGGAATTTAGAAAATATTACGAGAATCTGTATGACTCACAAGATAATTTCAACCTGCAAGCCCACAATACATTTCTGGACAAACTGAATATTCCAACTATATCTGATGAATATAAAGAAATGATGGAAGCAGAACTCAGGGAAGAGGAGATAGGCAGAGCCATTGATGACATGAAATCTGGTAAAACGGCAGGACCAGATGGACTCCCTGTTGATTTGTATAAAAAATTTAAATCAAAACTTCTGAAACCGTTATTAGAAATGTTTTTGGAAGCACTCCATAACGGTAGTCTACCTAAAACAATGACAGGAGCATTAATTACATTGTTGCCCAAACCAGGAAGGCCTAGCAACAAATGTGGAAACATGAGGCCGATAAGTTTACTAAATTCTGACCTTAAAATTCTGTGCAAAATTTTAGCAAGACGGCTCCAAGAAGCACTACCTAGTGTAATACATAGAGATCAGAATGGATTTATCCTGGGACGCCAAGGATTACACAATGTTAGGAGGGTCCTAAATATAATTCAAAACTTGGAGAACCACTCAGATAGGGCCCTCCTATCCTTAGATGCCGAAAAGGCGTTCGATAGGGTGGAGTGGCCTTACCTTTTCAACATTTTGGAAAGATTTGGTTGTGGTAATACATTCATAAAATGGGTGCAGTTACTTTATTTAGATCCTACAGCAGAGATACTGACAAATAGAAACATATCAAAACCAATTGCAATCAAAAGAGGATGTCGACAGGGATGTCCACTATCCCCATTATTATTTACGTTAGCGATTGAACCATTTGCAATAGCTGTACGGACACACCCAGAGATTACAGGAATAACGATTGGACAAGCAGAACACAAGCTGTCGCTATATGCAGACGACATTATTTTGTTTTTGTCGCACCTTAGCAGAACGATTCCTGCTCTGCTGGAGCTAATAAAAGAGTTTGGTGATATCTCGGGGTATGTAATCAATTACACCAAGTCCGCTATTTTATTACTCGATAAGACTGAAAGTGAGAACCCAACTAGAGAAGCCTCCCAATTTAAAGTGGTAAAACAATTTTCATATTTGGGAATACAGATCGTACCAAACTTAGATAAAATTGTTAAAATCAATTATGAACCTTTAATGGAGGAAATAACAGAATCAAGCAATAGATGGATGGCCTTGCCTATTTCCTTGATTGGCAGAATTAACATTATAAAAATGAACATACTTCCTAAAATACTGTATCTGTTTCAGAATATCCCCCTGCCTCCACCTGATGATTTCTTTCAGAAACTTAACAAGTTATTTCTAAGATTTATATGGAACAATAACCGTGCTAGGATTCGAATGCCCTTATTGCACTTGTCATATAGCAAAGGAGGTCTGAACTGTCCAAACATGCTTTGGTATTACTGGGCTGTGCAACTTAGGTCTATGAAATTTTATTTTGTAACAAGAGATATTCCTCAGTGGAAAGAAATGGAATCGGAAGGTTTAAGGCTACCCCTACCTTTGTACCTATATTCGGATACATTGCGAAACTTGATTAAACAAACTATTAACCCAATTGTTAAAAACATGATTAAGGTGTGGTTTGAAGTGAGAAAATTTATTAAAGAACCTGGCTCACTCTCACAGTACAGCCCTATATGGGGAAATCAGCAGTTCGCGCCAGGAAGAGCAGATGCTATATTTAGAATATGGGCATCTAAAGGATTAGAAAAAATTCAAGATTTATATCCACTTAACACAGACCATTTGATGACATTTGAAGAGATGAAGCACAAATATGATATTGACAATAAATATTATTTTAAATACCTTCAACTTAGAAATTTCATTAGAACAAGTCAAAATAATGTTCTAACTAAGCCCTCAAAGTCAAACTTGGAGAAAATAGTGTCTAAGGATAGTTTAAGTAAAGGTGCTATTTCAGAGATATATAATTTATTACTATCCAATTCAAATGAGAATTCTAATTATAAACGGAATGCATGGATAGAAGACCTTGAAAGAGATATATCACAAGACGATTGGGAATTGGTATGTAAGAAAGCCCATTCTCAAACAATCAATACTCGATTAAGACTGTTACAATATTGGTGGCTGATGAGAACATATATCACTCCTGTTAAGCTAAACAAATATAATAGTAATATTCCAGATTTATGCACAAAATGTACTGAGGCTAAAGGGACACTGTTTCATTGTGTTTGGCAGTGTAGTAAAATAAAAAAATTTTGGGAGGAGGTTAAAAAAGCACTGGAAAAGATTCTCGCAAAAGATGTTCCATTAGACCCTGGTTTTTTTATCCTAGGGTTGTACCCAGAACACCATAAGTATGTCAAAAGTGAACGAATAATAATCGATTTATGTCTCCTGCATGCTAAAAGATCGATTGCAATGTTTTGGAAGAAGACTAGCAGACCAAGTATCACATATTGGGTCAGCCAAATGTTAACAACTTTTCCATTAGAAAGAGTGACGTATATAAGACAAAAGAAGCAGGATATGTTTGAAAAAGTGTGGGGACCATTCACTGTTTTTGTTAAAAGTATAGATTTACCAAATGATGAAGAGGAGAACTGAATACTACCTGAAGTAAACCTCGCAATGAGATTACCTTGTGTTTAATTATAGGAAGACTATGATGGATTTTGAATTTAAATAGAACTAGAGGACTGTATATGTACTTAA
>NW_024631746.1:0-4615 GCF_008729295.1 Plectropomus leopardus
CGATCAACTGACGATCGATCAACTGACGATCGATCAACTGACGATCGGTCCGATTAACTGATGATCGGTCCGATCAACTGATGATCGGTCTGATCAACTGACCGATTGACTGTCTGTCAGTCCCGTACCTGTTGAGCCGGTGCAGGAGGTTCTCTTTTGGTCATTCAGGTGTTCAGGGGTCTTGTCGGACCTTTTCTGGGTCCTTTATTCTGACAGTCATTGAAGATATTCTAGTGTCGATGTTTTCTGCGCTTCTACTTTTCTTTCAGGGGATTTTAGGGATTTAATGTGATGTAGAAGTTTAGTGTCTCTCCTGTTTCCTGCAGACGTCCAGCAGCTGTTGGTGGTCAAAGAGGAGGTTCCCCCCTTCACTGTGGACCAGGAGGACCCAGAGCCCCCACACATAAAGAGGAGCAGGAGGACCCAAAGCCCCCACACATTAAGGACCAGGAGGACCCAGAGCCCCCACACATTAAAGAGGAGCAGGAGGACCCAGAGCCCCCACGCATTAAAGAGGAGCAGGAGGAGCTGTGGAGCAGTCAGGAGGAGGCTGATACCACCAGGTTTCAGTTCACTGGTGTCCATGTGAAGAGTGAAGATGATGAAGGTACCAGCAGCCTGTTTTTCACTCTGATTAGAGGCTGAATTAAAGACTCGGATGACTCAGTTTGATTTTCTCGTGTAGTTTAAACTGTTGAAACGCAAACATTCACTCAGTCTTTTTCCATGGTGATATAAAAATGTGAATTATTGTGTCAGTGTGACCAAACTGGACTTTTAAAATCCTGTAAACAGGTTTGTCTCTCTAAAGTCAGACCAAAGTGAATTTCTGGAAGTCCAAATAACACCTGCCGTTCTGAGGGTGCTCCGAGTCGCCATGCCGGCCTCCCTTGGTGGTTAGAGACAGGGACTGTTTGTTGATTTTGAGGGGGGAAGGGGTGCTGCAAAATGGGATTTCAGTCGAACCTACGTGTTCGCAGAATTTTAAAAGTCCAGTTGTAGTCAAAATGAAAAATATTTCCACTTTTTCTAACATCGTGGAAACATTCTGAGTGTGATCAGTCTGTAAAAGAAAACATCATTCAGCACCCGCAGACTGACGGCAGTACAAGAATCATTTTAACAGAAACAGGAACCCAAAGCCACCAAAAGTTTCATGTGACGGAGAATCTCGGTCCTCACCTGTTGACCAGGTTACAGGGGCCGTGGTGTTTCACACGAACCTGAGCTGCTAAATCTTCACATCACCCTGCGCACATACAACACTCATTAGACTTACAAATATTACCGAGATATTCCACCACCACCTAGGAGACAAAGGAAATGTCACCTCTCAAACTGGGGGTCGTTATGGGGGTGTTAGTCCTCATGAGGAGTCTGATATTGGTCTTTTGGGGGTTTAGTGGATGTTTTGTGGTTCTGCTGATCCCTGAGGACCTTCTACAGGTTCCTTCGGCGGAGGAACAGCGTTTAGTGTCAGGTGGAGCAGCATGAAGAGAAAAATAAAATCTTGATTTTTTTTCTGATTTTCAGTCGATTTAAGGGCAGACACGTGACCAGTCCCTGTCTCTGTGTGTGTCTCCTGCAGATGTCCAGCAACTGTTGGTGGTTAAAGAAGAGGTTCCCCCCTCCATTGTGGGGCAGGAGGACCCAGGACCCCCACGCCTTAAAGAGGACGAGAAGGACCCAGGACCCCCACACCTTAAAGAGGACGAGAAGGACCCAGGACCCCCACACATTAAAGAGGAACAGGAGGAACTGTGGAGCAGTCAGGGGGAAGCAGCTGGGAATCCAGATCAATATTTACGACCTGACACTGAAAACAAAACTTCAGACTGTTCAGAGTTTAAGACTGAAGTCAGTGATGATGACTGGATGGAGAACAGAGAACTTCAGTCTGTTTTAAACTCCCTGAAGATCATCAAAGTCCCTTTCGGTGATTCGAGATGTAAAACTGTAAAGAAAACGTACAGCTGCTCTGAATGTGGGAAGACCTTTGGTCGTAGTCCACATCTGAAGATACACATGAGAACTCACACAGGAGAGAGACCGTTCAGCTGCCCTTTCTGCAACAAAAGTTTTACACAAAAAGTCAATCTGACGTATCACATGTCTGTCCACACAGGAGAAAAACGGTTCAGCTGTCGGTTCTGTGATGAAAGATTCACCTGGTACACTCAACTCAAGAGTCATCAGTGTGTGTGTGAGTCTTCGCAGTGTCGTCAGAGTCAAACTGACGACAACAGAGACGCAGAGACAGGAGACAAATCTTTCAGCTGCTCCGAGTGTGGGAAAATATTCAGCCGAAAGGACAACCTCAACATCCACATGAGGATCCACACAGGAGAGCGACCATTCAGCTGTTCCGTCTGCAGTAAAAGTTTCAAACACGGAGGACATCTGACACAACACATGTCCGTCCACACTAAGGAGAACAGGTTTAGCTGCAACGTTTGTGGCAAAAGGTTCACGTGGCTTTATCAGCTCAAGAGACACAAGTGTGGCGGAGAATCAGCTCAGCATCCCAAACTGTGGGTCAGTCAGGAGGGAGAGCAGCTTCAAGGTCTGGAGGAGGCTGATATCACCAAGTTCCCATTCACTCCTGTCCCTGTGAAGAGTGAAGATGATGAAGAGAAACCTCAGTCCTCACAGCTTCATCAAAGACTAACTGAACAGATGGAAACAGAAGCTGATGGAGAGGACTGTGGAGGACCAGAACCAGACAGGAACTCACATCCAGATACACATTTACAGACTGGAGTCTCCTCTGAGTTTAAGGCAGACTTCAGGAGTGGTGACTTGAGAGAACCTCAGTCTGGTTTAAACTTTGGATGTAACAGCAGCAAGAAAACGTTCAGCTGCTCTGATTGTGGAAAAATATTTGGCCGAAAGGAACATCTGCAGACTCATGTGAGGATTCATACAGGAGAGAGACCGTTCAGCTGCTCTGACTGCGGTAAAACATTTGGATGTAAGAGGTCACTGTTGGGCCACATGACGAGTCACACAGGAGAGAAACCGTTCAGCTGCACTCAGTGTGGGAAAAGATTTGGCCGTATGGTGAATCTGAAGACTCATGAGAGACTTCACACAGGAGAGAGACCGTTCAGCTGCCCGTTTTGTGGCAAAGGTTTCACACAAAAGGTTCACATGACTCAACACATGGCTGTCCACACAGGAGAAAAACAGTTTAGCTGCAGCGTTTGTGACAAAAAGTTCACGTGGCTTTCAGGGTTCAGACGACACAAGTGTGGCAGCGATCCGTCAGAACTTGACGAGAACAAAACTGAGGAGAATGTGGAGGCAGAACCAGGAGAGAAACTGTTTCGCTGCTATCAGTGTGGCAACAGATTTAATCACAAGCACAACCTGAAGGCTCATATGAGAATTCACACAGGAGAAAAACCGTTCAGCTGCTCTGTTTGCTCGAAAGGCTTCACCGCGAGTGGAGCTCTGAAGAAACACCTGAGGACTCACTCAGGAGAGAAACCATTCATCTGCTCCGTCTGTGGCATCCGATTCACGCAGGGAGGGAACCTGAAACGACACATGGCTCAGCACACAGGAGAGTCACGGGAGAAACCATTCAGCTGCCGCGTCTGCGGCAAAACCTTCACACAGGTGTCCAACATGAAGCGACACCTAGCACAGCACGCCGCCACCCAAACAGGAAGTGAAGCTGTGAGCAGTTCACATGTGACGCAGGATCAGCAGGAAGAAACTGACTGCAAACCACCCGAAAACTGATCCCATATCTGACCCCCAATACGTTTCTCAAATTGGCCAAGCCGTACCGGCGCTGGATGGTCTGGACAGATGGCGATGGTGGTATCATTTATATCTGCAGTAATCGTTCAGATATAGTCGTCAGATACGTATGACAGGTGATGGAGGTGAGATATTTTAATGTTTGACAATAAACTTTATCATCAAAAAATGACAACAGTCCACTGAAAAAGTAAACTTTGTTGGGAATTTGAAGTCTGAATTACTCTCAGCATCTTTTTTGTTAAAAATTAACTTTCATACGGTTCATATCGGACAACATATAACCCAATAAAACCGTATCCCATAAAATCAGCAGACCGATATCTCGGCCGGGTTTAATGTTTTACTGTATTTCAGCGCTGAAGTGACAACAAAGCGCATGGACGATTTTCTCCATGAATTCATGACTGTGATGTGAGATAAACTGCCGCCAGGCGTTAAATTTTGTTCCATAAAGAGATTCAGTTTATCACCACAGAAGAATAATCATTTGTGAATCCGAGGTTTTTGAACATTCTCTGAACTGATGGACTGATGGACTGAGGGACTGAGGGACTGATGGACTGAGGGACTGAGGGACTGATGGACTGATGGACTGAGGGACTGAGGGACTGATGGACTGAGGGACTGATGGACTGATGGACTGAGGGACTGATGGACTGAGGGACTGAGGGACTGATGGACTGAGGGACTGATGGACTGAGGAACTGATGGACTGAGGGACTGAGGGACTGAGGGACTGATGGACTGATGGACTGAGGAACTGAGGGACTGAGGGACTGAGGGACTGATGGACTGAGGGACTGAGGGACTGAGGGACTGATGGACTGAGGGACTGAGGGACTGA
>NW_024631747.1:0-3688 GCF_008729295.1 Plectropomus leopardus
TATTTTTTTCCAGTTTTTTTGTTTTTCTTGTTTTTACTTTTTTTTTTTTTTTTTACTGATTTTCAGGTAATAATCTGCTTCATTTTGGGTAATTTCTTCTTAAGTTGCTCATTGCCGCTTTCTCGTGTTTTTGAAAGAAATAACGCCAACTCTCCCAGGTTTAAAGCGTTAAGTTTCTGAGCTGAATTGAAGTGCAGCACTGAATTGTTAGCGTGGCTCTTTAGGAATCATAAAACTATGAAACACAAAGATCGACAATCATAGAAATAAAATCTTAAGGGTTTACTATTCACATTTTTGCCATTTAGCAAAACAACTACCTGAATTTTTCGTGTATGCTGATAAAATGTGCAAAAATCAAGATTTCTATGATCCAACACGTGAGCTTAAACTGTGTTTGTTGGATTTGTGTCCGGGTCAGACGTGTTAATCAGAGGAGCGCTGAGGTGGGTTTTTGTCACGTTGTTTGGACTGAACCAGACTAGCTGTTTCCCTCTGTTTACAGTCTTTCTGCTCACAGGTTTGGGTTAACTTTCTCAAACACCAGCCCGTTTTTTTGCTGCTGTGGGTGCATAAATAGGAGATACCCGTAACTGCTAAAAGTTTTATATTAAAAAGAATAAAAATTGCTGTAAAAAAAAAAAAGTTTTTTACAGCACATTCAGCGTCCGCGCAAGTTTGACGTCAGCAAAACGTGAAACTCTCAAAGAAAGCAAACGGCACATTTCCCAAAATGTTGAATTATTCCTTTAACTACTAACTTTGTCAGTCTTTGTCTTTGATTTCCTTCACCTTTGTTTGTCTCCGTGTCGTCTCCGGCCTGCTGCTCTGCACGCTGCTCCTCCGTGTCTGGGTCAAGCAAAAAATTTTAAAAACGGTTAAAATGTTTTATTTTTGGCATTTTTTATACTGATTGAATTTGTTACTTTTTGTGCTGAGTCGTGTTCACATGAAACAACACTGTTTATTCCTCTTTTTGTTTTAAAGAAAGAATTGTATGCAAAATGTTTCAGGCAATAATGTCAATATTTCGCAGTTCTCATGTGGTTGGTGGTTCTTCACTGACGGGAAAAATTTTTATTTCCTGCCTGAAAAAGTGAACGTTTTTTGTTGTTATTGTTTTTGTTGTTTTTTGTGAGTTGTGAGTCACTGTTAGCAGAGCTGAATTGTTCAGTACGGAGCCATTTAACTCCCAAAAGGTTTAGATTATTGATCTTTTTGGACAAGACGAGTGAATAAAGAAAAGAAAAAAAAAACATTTTTTATGACTATTATTATTATTATTATTTCTAATAATCCTCCCCTCTTTGTGAAAACACATTTTCGGGTCATTTTCTTGTCACCTTTTACCAATTTATCACAATTTGTTTGACATTTTGCCAAGTTGGTCGTTGTTTGTCCCATGATTTTTTTTTTCAAATCCAGTTAAGAACCACCGACCTCCGAGTCAGCAGATATTCACCTTTTACGTTTGTTTTTTACCGTCAGACCTTTAAAAATGACTTTCCAGCGCGCACACACACACACACACACACACACACACACACACACACACACACACACACACAGACTGTGTGTGGTGTCTCAAGGTAACGATGTAAATATAAACAGTACGCCTTTGTTGTTTTTTTTATTTAAATATGTAAATAGCTCTTTCTAATTCCATCCTCTGATGAAATGACACATTTGCCTTTTCTGTTTGTAGGAAACAAAGTGTTGAATTTGATAAAGACATAATAAACTACAGCTCAGTTCTCCTGTCTTTTTTTGTACATTTAATCTTTTTTTTCATGAATTAAAAGTGTTTTTTTGTCAGGTGACAAAAAGCTTGTTGTGATCAGTTTGATGTGAATCAGCTGCTCAGTCAGAGCGGAAACAGGTTTGCGTCATCAGCAGGAAGCAGCCGGGCCTGGTGACATGCAGCAGGACAGCCGGGATAAATCTGAATTAAACGATTTTTATTAAATATAAAGCACTCACCTTTATGTATGTGAGCCCAAAGCTACACAGCAATATGAGCAGTAACCAGAAACCTTTCATAAATGCTTCATCAGTTATTAAGTGTGATTTAATGCTTGATTTCTCTTTAACTCGCCCCGTTTTTACCTGTGCAGGTGGTACGTTCCAGTTAGGTTGAGAAGGTAAAATGCCTCTCAGAGGAGAGGAGGAGGCACTTTTTGTTTATGCTTCTGCTGAATTTACCACAGTCTTTTTTTGTTTACACAATAATTTTACATAATTTACACGTGCAAAACCTCACATGAAAATGTTATAATGTTATCGAGCTTTAGGTAGCAATTTTTTCTTTTTTATTCATTTCTTGGCAAACTATCCAATAATTTTCAGGATATTCGAGTTGAGAATCAGAAACGTCCTGACACATTTGACCTGCAGCAGAAACCGCGTGACGCAGCTGCTGCAGACCCCTCCAGGTCTCTCCTTTAAACGTCTTAATTGCGGAGCTGTAAAAAGTTTTAAAGCTCAGCGAGCTGCGGGGGAATAAAGTTCAGAGCCATAAAAACAGTCGTTGTCACGTGTTGCTGCAGGTTAGAGATGACGGTCCCCGAGGAGACATGAGGGTGGAGGACACACAGGTGTCCTCACCTCCACCTGAGGGGACGCACCTCTGGGACTTTTTGTTTCACCTGCATCACTTTTGTATTTACATGATGTTTAAAGCTCATAATTTTGCTGCCAGTCAACATTATAACACATTGTTAACCCTTTGAAAACAGAGCACAAAGGCAAACTTTACAAGAAATGGCCTAAGTTACAAGAAAATGACCGGGAAAATATGCACACATAAAAAAATAGTGGGAGAGAAAGCAAAAGAGAAAGAAAATGAGCTCGAGAAAGTGCAAAAAAAAAAAAAAAAAAAAAAAGAATTACAGTTGTTTCCTTTTTCTGTAACAATTTTAAATTTATATTTATATTTTCTTTATATTGCCCTGTTTTTGATCTTAGCCACAAACTTTCCCTTGGTAATTTTCTTATGTTCTATTTTTTTATTTTAAATGTATTTATTTATTTTGCAAGTTGCAATTTGCAGGATGTTTCTTGCCGAGTTGCCATGAGGTGAAATGAACTGCCTGCAGAAAACTAGAAAAAAACATTTTTGTTGCATTGAAGGTTCCCAGAGTTCAGTGAACTTTGAAACAACCAGGACTCTGTCAGTTTTATGGGAATTTCACAGGAAAAAATGTGCATTCAGCATGCAGACAGACACAAAGTGCTTTTATTTTGATTAAATTAATGCACTTCCACCCAGAATTAATGCAGAAGAGACACAAATTATAACACAACATGAGAACATGGGGATGCAGTCGGCGTTGGGTTGAAATTTAGAAAGATACGGGGTGAGATTTATGTTTCAGCTAATATTTAAAACACTTTTAACCTGTTAAGAACCAGATTATGTTCCAAACTCACTCAAAATCATATAATAATGATGGATTTCTACCCTAAATGCACTCACAAAAAATCATTAGCAATAGATGAATAAATACATAAAATTAGAATTATTATAATACTTTATTATGGATGAAGAATCTTAATGCAGAAATCACATAAAAATTAAAAAAATAGACAATAAATGTTCGACATTTGTTTGGAGTCTTAAAGGGACGAGTGTCTCTGTTGGAGCTAGAGGGCGACGCAGAGCTGCAGACACGCGTCTCTCTGCTGGAGA
>NW_024631748.1:0-7825 GCF_008729295.1 Plectropomus leopardus
ATTCCTCCCGATCACACCCCTCCAGGTCTCACTGTCGTTGCCAACGTGAGCGTTGAAGTCCCCCAGCAGAACGAGGGAGTCCCCAGGAGCACTCTCCAGCACCCCCTCTATGGCGTGTTTTGGAAGGCTGTTTTATGTGGTTTAAAATCGTTTTCAGCTATTTTTGAGATATGCCATATTTTGACATTTTTGCCATACTATAGCCTTGCTTTTCCGATCATTTTTTCAACATGCAAAATTATCATGTTTTTGGCCCTTTTTGCAACTTTCCATGCTATGGTGTGTTTTGGAAGGCTATTTTATGTGGTTTAAGATGGTTTTCAGCTATTTTTGGACATGCCATATTTTGCCATTTTTGCCATACTATAGCCTTGCTTTTTCGATCATTTTTTGGACATGCAAAATTATGGTGTTTTTGACCCTTTTTCCAACTTTTTTTGTTATGGCGTGTCTCGGAAGGCTGTTTTATATAGTTTTAGGTATTTTTCAGCTATTTTTGTGACATACCATATTTTGACATTTTTGCCATACTATATAGCCTTGCTTTTTTGCTCGTTTTTTCGATATTCAAAATTAGTGTGTTTTTTGCCCTTTTTGCAACTTTCTATGCTATGATGTGTCTCGGAAGTCTGTTTTATGAGGTTTAAGGTAGTTTTCAGCTATTTTTGGGATATGCCATATTTTGACACACTATAGCCTTCTTCTATATGAATATGAATCTTTTTCAGTCATTTTTTTGACATGCAAGAACAAGGATTTTTAGACCTTTTTTGCAATTTCAAATGTTGACATTTAGTAACATATAGCATCTCTGGTAATTTTTTTGACATGCATAAAAATGTCTTACCATAGCATGTTATCCACAGAAGCATGAAAACGTCGTACTATTGCATGTCCTCTTAAATCTCCTAAAAAAAAAACAGCACAGCATGTTGTTTAAAATAGCATAAAAAACATGTCATACAATGTTGTTTAAAAAAGTATTAAAAAATCATAGTGAAGCATGTCATCCAAAAGAGCTCAAAACTGTCATATTTTAGCAGTTCAAAAAGTATTTTAAAAGTTTGTAAAAAAGTATTAAAGAACTCCTCCTGAACCATGATGTCTGAAGCAGCAAAAAAAAAATAGCTCTAGTATAGCAGGTCCTCCAAAATAGCATTAAAACAGCATTTAAAAGTAGTAGCAGGTTAGCATCCCCCCAAAATAGCTTTTAAAAATCATACTAAATTAACCGAAATGGAATGAAAAGTTATTGTAAAGCACGTTACCGAAAAAGCATTAAGATTTTATAGTGTAGCTTGTCGATTGAAATAGCACAAAATAGTAATCAGAAATAGCATAGTATGCAGTCTAAAACTGCAAAAAAGATTCACAGTATAGCATGTTGTCCAAAATAGCATTAAAAGTTATAGTATAGTATGTCAGCATGAAAATGGTAGGAAAAAGCCATAATATACCATTAAAAAAAAGTCATAGTACAGTATGTTGTCCAACAGACATAAAAACGTCATAATACATTATGTTATTGTGAAAAAATAAAAGCATATGTGAGTGCTTAAAGAAAAAAATGTAATAAATTAAAATACTCACATTGAAGTCTGTGGATTGTTGATACCTCGCCGACAGTCGTCTGAATTCAAGGATGATTGATTACCATCAAAGCGTCGTATTCACTGTCGAAAAATGGGACCAAGAAAACAAACAGTAATCAAAGATAAATTCTGAGAGAAGCATGATGATATTTTTTTATTTACTGCATTAATGCTGTTCAGTTAGGAATCTTTTTAACACACTTACTTCTTCTCAGCAGATAAAAAGGCAGTTGAGGAATCGGCGCCTAAACCTCGACGTTCTCTCGTCGGCCTGATGTTCAAGCTCCTCTTTCTGCTGCTTCTGGGATTCGTCGGAGTCGCCGCCGCCTGCCGACTGACCGACCTGCAGAAGGAAGCCATGTGTGTTCCGGTCAACGTTGCCGTGGACGACAGCCTGTCCTGGGCCAACGAACAGGAGGTCGTGGTTAGACAACTGGTGCAAAATCTGTCATCCGCAGTGAAGGAGTTCCTTGAATCAACACAAGCCTCTAAGAACTAAACCCCCATCTGACGCCTTCAACCTCCAGAGCTGCAGGTTTTCCACTCCCACCTGTGAATCCTGGGATTTTTTTTTTCTTTTTGAATTTTTTTTTAAAATGCTGAAATCATAAATGTCATCAAGATGGGCATCCCCCACCCTGTTTGTGGTGGGAGGCTGTACAGACGGACAAACGGGGGATGGACAGATGTGTTTAAATCATCTTAAATTCCTATGGAATTGTTGTCGCTCTTGTACCCTCTTTGTATTACAGCCTGTTTTTAAAAAACTCATCGTCTTAAATATCTCCCCTCCGCCCATGATCTGCACTTAAACCAGGTTTGATTTTGGGTGCATCACATGGAGCGTTGGGGTGTATTTAAGAGATGTTGAGTGAAATGTCAGGTGGCCCTGTCTGTGCTGCACTGGAGCGTCGAGTCACATGTAAACTGCCAGTCAGAGTTGCACACAAAGCGTTGTTGGATGTGGCAGTCTGAGCATGTGCAGTGAAGGCTGTGTGAATGTAGAGCGCACTCGCCTGTGGCGCCTCCTCTGTCTTTATCGTCCTACATCGGTCAAACCAGTTCAATATCTGGTGATTAGAGCCCAGCTGATACATGAGTGGCTCTTCATCATATCACAATAACGGTGTCACGTAAATCTGATCATTTACAGCAGTACAGAAATGCCAAAGATATCTTTGAGGCCATCTAGAAACAGTGTTGCCATTACATAGTTTGTCCAACAGAGAGCAAAAAATGCCATGATCACTGTAATGATTGATTGATTTGCAAAGTTTTTTTTTTTGTCAATTAATTTACTAACAGTACCAGTTTTTTAATTTATATTTAAAACAAATGTAAGCCAATAAAACATCTGATTTTTTCAAATATTTATGTCTTGGCCTCAAAAACGTGGTAACGTACACCCTCCCCACCAAAGTTTGGCTACAAATCAGAGCTTAATAACAAATATCAGTTTTGACAAATAACTCTGTTTAAGTATTGTTTATGTATTTTATCTTCTTTGACCATTGAGAACTGTTGAAGATGTGAAATCCAACACAATAAAAGTCAATTCTGCAGTAAAATGACTATAACCAGACTTTTTAACTTAAATCTGATCTTAACCCTTTGAAACCTGGATTGATTTCTGTTGATTTGTGCTGCGTTCAGTCATTTGACCCTTTAAACCCTGAGCAAATTGGTGTGATTTCTCTTACAAAAAACATTAGAGGAAAAAAGGCATCGAGCCACTTTGCAAGAAATTAGAAAAGAAGAAAATCCCTACCCTAACCCCTTAAATTAGTTTTTTTAAAAAGGGGAGGATTGAAAGAAAACAATATATATTTGTATTCTAATTTTATATTTAAAATTATGGAACAGAAAAAGATTATTAAAGATATTTAAAAAATACTTTTTCAATTTCAGGGTTTTTTAAAGATAATTTTCTTGTTTATTTTATTTTGTTTTATTTACTTTTTGTTTATTTTTAAGTAATTTCCTCAACCTTTTTCGTATTTTTTGCAATTTAATTTTTTTTAAGATGCTCATTGCCAGCCTGTGTTTTTGAAGAAATTAAACTATTATGCTCAGAGTTAAGCAGCTTTAACAGGCAAAAATTATTTAACGTTAACAAATATATCCAGACTTTATGGTCACTGTGATGGATTACACAACTGTACTGTCCCAAATTACAATAAATTGATATTTAATACTACGCAGCTTCTGCATAGGAGGAAGAAAAACTACAAAAACAACAGTAACATTTGCAAAAAGGTTATTTGTTAAATAAATTAAACACATTTTGTTGTTAAGGGGATATCATTTGTAAAAACTAGTGGTATGGACCTTTTTGAAGAGCGTAGTGGTCACTGTATTTAATTTCACGCTTTTAAAATCATCTGTTAAAATAAGGACCAACAGTTGATATCAAACTAACAATTTAAAGTATAAAATGCAGTTTTTCTTGTAATCTGTTAACTGTACATAAGAAGACAACTGGCAGATTATTTTTGGGGTCTTTCAGTTTAACTGGTGACTTTTGAAATGCAAATTGTTTTCAGAAATTTGGCGTCTTCATGCAAAAAGCTGCCTTTGCTGCTGTGGTTATTGTACAGCTTTGTCCATGCTCTAAAACTTTGTCAGCGTTAATAAATGGCTATGCACTGCAAGAAATATTCAAATGTTGTCTGTTTTTGTCACAGAACGCTGGTGGATACACCAGTTAGGACCTGGGATCCAAAATGTATGATCAACAGTGACTAAAATGTGTAAAATGTGTAATAGCATTTGCTAGTTAATAAATGAACGTCATTGTTTGTTTGTTTGTTTTTATTTTAGTGCCAATGCAATACTTTTTCAAAATTTAAAAAAACTTTGCCTGGGCACCCGGTAGCTCAGTGGATGGAGCGGATGCTCCATGTACGGAGGCTGTGTCCATGCTGCAGCAGCCGCGGGTTCGATTCCGGCCTTGGCCCTTTGCTGCATGTCATCCCCTCTCTGTCCCCCTTTCACTTTGACCTGTCCTATGGAATAAAGGCATAAAAAAGCCCAAAAGATAATCTTTAAAACTTTTTATAACGTAGCCTTCATAAAGTGCTACAAAAGCCTAACGAATAAAAAAAAAATGCCCTTTTTTTGTATTACCAAAGTTTATGACCCAAAAATATGAGGTCCAAATCCGAATTTATCTGAATTAACAAGATCATCTAAGAATTCTTATAAGTTTTCATAACCAGAATTCTGCTTTTTTTAAAATTAAGGTAATTACTTTTCTACTTATTTTCGTTTTTCTGAATAAGATTATTGTCTTATTAAATTAGGAAAACAAGATAGGGAATTTTATTTATTTTTTTTTTATTTTTTTTTTATAATTTGGGGCCCAAACTATAGGGTTTTGGGATTTTTCTAACAATGACTGTTTAATTTACACAAGCTTAATACTTCCCTTAAGAGAAAAAAATGCCCTGTGTTTCTGATTTTACGAGATTATCCAAGAACTAAATTCTGCTGTTTTTTCACGGTAAATGAGATAATCTCGTAAATTCTTGTTTATCTGAATAAGATTATTTTATTATTCCATCGGAAAAAAAAAGAATGTTTTTTCCATGAAAACTTCTCATAATTGTGAGATGATTCAAAAAACTATAGCAGTATTTTTTCCCATGAAAAGATAATAATCCCAGAAAAACTGGGCAAATATTTTTTTCCATAATTTTTTCCAAAATTTCTCATAATTTAAAAACAATAATCTTGTTAATTCAGAAAAAAGCAATTTTTCCATTGAAATTTCTCATAATTTAAACATAATAATCTTGTTAATTCAGAAGAAATGGGCAAATATTTTTTCCATGAAAATTTCTCATAAATTAAACATAATAATCTTGTTAATTCAGAAAAAGGTGATTTTTTCCATGAAAATTTCTCATAATTTAAACATAATAATCTTGTTAATTCAGAAAAATAGGCATTTTTTTTCCATGGAAATTTCTCATAATTTAAACATAATTATCTTGTTGATACAGGAAAAAAAGGGATTTTTTTCCATGAAAATTTCTCATAATTTAAACATAATAATCTTGTTAATTCAGAAAAAATGGGCAAATATATTTTTCAATTAAAATTTCTCATAATTTAAACATAATAATCTTGTTCATTCAGAAAAAATAAGCTTTTTTTCTGTGAAAACTTCTCATAAAGCTAAAACAGTAATTTTTAGAAAAAAATAGCAGAATTTTTAACTGGCTTTTTTTTTCAAACTTTTCTCGCAATTCAAACATAATCTCATTAATTCAGAAGCACAGAGCAAATGTTCTTCAATGACAACTTTGCTCATAATTCTGAGATGATAATTTTGTTGATTTAGATAGCCAAAAATAGCCAAAATATGATTTAAATCAGGAAATAGAGAATTAAAGAATAAGTAAACAAGACCAAGAATCTAACCAAGCATTTAACTTTTGGTAAGGAGCACTTTTCAGTTCTTACCTTTAGAGACACGATTTGGTCGGTTCCCCAAAACACTGATGTCCACAGGTCGTTTTTTCACTTCACTTTCACAGTTTCTGTTCGGGTTAAACAGAAGAAGCACAACATGTTGATCAGAGAGCTTTACAGACACTTTATGCTAAGCTAAATTAGCTGGCTGCTGTAGCTTCATAATCAGCGTATACTGAGAGAAAATGAATGTGTGTTTTTCCTCTAAAATTTAAACTGTGAGTAAATGACGTACTTTCACCTTAAGTTTCTTATTCCTGGCAATACACTGCAGAATGCACTGAATGAGTTCATTTGCATGACGCAGTTTTGGGGCCAAATGGAGGAACTTTTTCATCAGCGTAGGCACAGCTGCATGAACACAGTTTATTAGTTGAATATTTATTTTCATACGTCGTATAAACGGCTCAGAAGGAACATTGTCTTTTTCAGAATAAGGCCAAAAAAACAGAATATTTTGCACATGGAAATGTTATAATGGTGGGATTTTTCTCGCACCTCACAGCCTTTTTATTTATTTTATTTATTCTATTTAATCTACTATATGGGTTTAAGGTTATATTTTGGTTTGTTTGTTTTTACATTTTTCTTTAGATTGTGCTTTAATGACCTCAAACAAATATATTATTCTGTTTTTTAAATTAGTTTAATTACCTATTTTACTCTATTTTACTAACATCGTTATCCATGTGATCTCTTGTTAATTTCATTAACTGTATTTGAATTGTAAATGTGCTTTGGCAACGGACATCAAATGCCCTGCCGATAAAGCCTATTATTTTGAACTGTTCTCTCATCTGCAGTTTCCAAAAACAGGAATCCTTAATAATGACTTACATGGGTTAATTTTTCAGTCAAACGTTGTTGTTTTTTCTGTTTTTATATAAAGAAACTGACACAAGTAGATGATTAATTTAAAGAAGGAATTAGTAAATCACTTTTGCTTATAACAGCTTGATAAAAGCTTCAAATAAATCTGCTGCACAATGGGCGATATCCATTTCCAGACCTTAAACTATTTAACTTCAACCATCAATACCTCCGACATTTCTGTAAATCAGCGACTAATGTGACGGAGAGAGCGGTCTGTGAGAGCCGGCGACCACAGGCGCCATTAGCCTGATGAAACTTTCCTCTTTATTGTATAATCTGTCCTCTGCAGCTGAGTGAAGTGAGGTCATGAACACATTTTCGGGGAACTGCTGTGAGTCTGCTTCATGTTTCCCAAAACAAAAATAATTACATGTTGAATTCAGAGTTTTTCAACCAAAAACTAAAAAAAAGAGAATACAAAAATGATTAACCGTGCGGCTCTTCTTAACTTTAAAATTTTTATCAAAAAATAAGGTTAGTAAGTTAGCAGTGTACATCTGCCTTTTCTATTGTTATTTTCACATACTGATTTGGTCTGTGGTTTTTTTCAGGCTGACAAATATAAACATATTTCGAGGAAATTGGTTACTGATCAAATGAGAGTTTTAAGTTTTGTTAGTGGCTCTGTGGCACAAATCAATAAAAAAAACTATCTTAATATGTAATTTAGGGTCTTATGTGCATAATAAAAAGCATAAAAAAAATTATCAGAAATTTAAGATTTTTCAAAAAAAAAAGAAACGTTGAAACATTAGGTCTTAAAACACAACAATACATGCTGGATATGCCAAATAAATGTCTCTTAAGCCAAAAGCATTAAAAATAATTGACTGCAATAAGAGGAAACAGCACACTGAGGTTTGAGAGAACATAAAAATGCCATT
>NW_024631749.1:0-4915 GCF_008729295.1 Plectropomus leopardus
AGGAACTGGCTCCCTCATGATGCAGCAGGAGCTACAAGAGCTGTTATTGCATCACATAACTCTAAAAAGTTGAGCGGATCATCTGGAAGTTTTGAATCCACATTTCCTCTGTGAAATCGTGGACTATCAGCTCCCAGAAATCCCTCATATGTGGTCGCTCCCATGTATGAGAGGGATATGAGAGGCTCGCCTCAGATTCAGGCTTCTTGGGCCCACATTGTGAACGTAACAGAGCAGACATATTTGACGAGTTTGCAGTGAAACCGGGCTGGTTGTTTTGCTCTCTCAGAGGACATGACAGCCGTTTCCAATAGAGATTCACAGTTTCCAGACTTGGATCGGCCCCCCCGGAGAGAGCCAAGGATTATACATATTTACAGTGTCAGGGCCCTGAGTAAACTGTTGCCAGGGGACTCAGAATCTCAAGTAGCACTTCCAGACTTGGGAGACATTTTCTGAGTTTGAATGTCATCATTATCATCTGCAAAAACAAACTAACCTGGAGGGAAAAACAGAGCAGATTATGAATCAAACACAGCGAAAACATGCTGTTTCTGAGCCTCACACATCTCTCTTCCTCCCTCCGTCTTTAATTTGTCTCCCAGTCGTATTTTCATATCTGAAAGCGGCGGCCCCGGTAGCCTCGCATTGTGCCGTTTTTCTCTGAATGCTGAGCTGTGATCAAATTCCTCATTGAGATGCAGATGAAGGGGCCAACCTGCCTCGGGCTCAGATCGTGGCTTTGGAGGCAGCCGCCAGGGTTGTTTGTTCTCCCCTCCGTGATTTCAGCGCATCATCCGGAGCAGAGACTAACAGGATCTCCTCCTCCTCCTTTTCACAAGCAGCTGCACAGCCACCGTACCTCTCAGCGGCCTCATTGTGGTGTTTGAACCTGTGTCAAAGCGCACTCAGCGGAAGTGCACAATGACACTGTGTTGGTACATAATCTCTCTGACTCAACACACACATGCGAGGGTGGAACAACACGACGCAGCTACAAAGATGCAGCAATCTGAACTAAAAGCATTCACAAGAAGAACATAATATATGACAGCTGTTTTTCTATCAAAGTAA
Source organism: Plectropomus leopardus (assembly GCF_008729295.1). Taxonomy (NCBI): domain Eukaryota; kingdom Metazoa; phylum Chordata; class Actinopteri; order Perciformes; family Serranidae; genus Plectropomus; species Plectropomus leopardus. Next base: position 1,075 of record NW_024631749.1, read on the forward strand.
TTGCACTCTACTACACAATTACTTGCAATTACTTCTTTTACTCCCAGTCTGTCTGTAAGTGTTTTTCTGTAGTTCCTGCATATAAGAAAAAAATAAAATAAAAAAATATATTGAAAATAATTTTGTGCACAGAGCACTATGGGTGTGAGCATTTGACACTGCACAAAAAATAGAAAAAATGCATAAAAATCAATATTGCTGCTAATTATTGCTAATTATTGATATACCCTATGTTTTGATCATTTGAAAAAATCTACTTAGCATGTAATATATTTAAAATAATTCATTTTTTGTGTTGTTTTTTTTATCTAAAAAATCCATCTGTCTCTGTCCAAGCAGATCAGAAGAGACGAAATGAGTAAAAGATATTAAAAAAAGAAGTAACCACTGTAAAACTTACTATATGTTTCCTGGTGTGTTTGTAATGTCAAATGTAACACATTAGAGAAAAAAAAAGAAGAGTTATACTTTGGCAATGGGAAAGGAGTCCCATTTTAGCAGAATTTCTTGCACTGAAAAAACCCCGAAACATAATAATTCATTCCTGTAACTCATCAGAATTAGCCGCCTGCACTGTTTAAATGAAGTCTTATCTCTGCTGATGCATCCTGATTTTTATTTCCGTCGCAGGTTTTAATTACAGCTTCCACAGAGCGTGACGCAAATAAAAAACTGTCACAATGCCCTGATTGACAGCGGATAGCTTTTTTAATGTGTGTGGGAGATATTAAAATGCATCGTTAAAATGACTGGACAGTGATTGCTCACTGCAGCGTATAATTATTGCAAGTGAACGAACGCCGCAGAAGAATGCTAAATCCTGCAGGTGACAAGAAAAAGAACTAGAAAATACATTTCCTGCAGAACACGTGTGTGGATGTTTAAAGCTGAAAAAAGTTTAAAACCAGGGCTGAAAAATGCAGCAAAACTAATTATTATCATTATATATTTAACATTATTTTTACAGAATTATTATCACTTTATCCAGGTCTGCCCCCCCGCCCCCTAATTTCTAGATATTTTTTGTTTTGTTGTTGTTGTTGTTGTTTTTTATTTTTTTCCTTTTGCTTCTTTTTGGGCCATTTCTTAAGTTTCTTATTGCCCTTTTCCGATGTTTTTGACAGAAATCGAGCCAATCTGCTCAGGTTTTCCTGCTAGCCGTATGAGGAATAACAAGGAGAATTTAATTACTACTAAAACAATTAGGCCAAAGTATTTTTTATAGTATTAATAGTGTGATATTCAGAGTTAAATTGTGTGTTTGTGACCTTGCAGCGGCACATGTGGACGTGTCAAGCGGCCCGTCAGACTCATGAAGTCCCCGTTTGACCGGATGGTCTGACCGCTCACACCGGCAGCAGTTAGTCCAGTGATTGCACTTTGTGACGTCCTTTTGTTGAAGAGGAAGACGGACATAAAGGGCTCTGAGGTCTTTGAAAACGGGAACATATGCCCTCTTTTGAAGATGAGAAGCCGTTTTGTGGCACATACACGCCATTAGCCCGCCACAAAGGACAGCCCTCAAGGCCGAGCACTCGTCCTATACATGTGAAATGAGTCTGAGGAGCAGCGCTGCGAAGGCATGAATTATACGTTACAGTCTATTTGTCGAGCCGCGGCGGCCGCCTCGAGCTGTTCCACAACACAGTCAGCAGGGAACGATACAGATGCAAACGGCAGCTGCTTAAAGGGCCATTCTGCTGGGTTTTTTTTTAACGTTTTGCACCATTTACTCAAAAGCAAGGACATTATTATAACTGACTTTACATCCACATAAACCTCCAAGTTTGAACAATAATGATATATATCTGACTTGGCACTTTTGTTTTTAGGAAGTCAGGATTTTAGAATATTTAAAGGATTTTAGTGTAAATAGTACGCTTAATGTCCTGAAATCATTAAACCAGATTTGTGGATTCATTTCTTGAATTTTAGGGACGATCATTTGATTTTAGTAATTTCTTGGATTTTAAGGACACTTCTAAGAATTAAGGATTTTTCCAGGATTTTGGGACATTTCTCTGGTTTTAGGGACAATTCTTCGATTTTAGGATGTTCCTCTGATTTTAGGACATTAGGGTCTTAGCTAGGACCTCTGTTGGGGGTGTGGGGGATCCTCCACTGGCACTTTTAATAAATAAACTCTATTTTGATGCTGTTTAATTCACTCTGGCACCTTGTGTACACTAAAAGTACAAGAACATTCTCAGTGTCAATCACTTCAGTTTTTTTTCTGAATTATAAAATGGTTTGGGAGCCCCCTGGCCCAGACTGGGGGCCAGATTCAGCCTGCAAGCCAGAAGTTGAGCTCCTCTGGATTACACTGTTAATTAAAATAACGGACATAACTAGACCCAGGCTGTCATAAACCAATACGATTTGTTAAATCACAGTTTTAAAACAGCGGGTTGAAGCATATGTTTCTGAGATCATTTGACAGCGAATAAATAATCATGTGAAAGTGAGAAAAGCGTGAAAGCCTCAACAGAAAATATTTATATTTACTTAAACAATGCAGTGTTTGTCTTTCACTCAGATTCGCGGGTTTGAATTATTAATGATCGGGGCTTTGGCGAAGCCTTCAGGCAGAAGTGTGATCTAAATGTGTAAAATGATCCCACCTGCTATAAATGGAGGCTGTTTCCTAATTAGCATCGGGCTCCCTCCAGCTTGTGGAGGGAAGTCACGCGGTGTCCATCTGCAGTCGTGTTATCAGAGACACGATGAGATATTCAGACGAGTAAAGAAACAGTTCTGCCTTATAAATGACAGCGTGCGTTTGGAGGCAGTCAATCTGAGAAAGGTTAAACACTTCACTCAGAGAGATCTGCTCCAGTCGGGACATCTGTTGGTGTGTGATAAGACACTCGCTTCGAAAATAACAGGATTCATATATAGACGTCGTTGAACGCGTTGAGGTATTTATAGTCATAATTCTGGTGTAGCACAACATGTAGCCGCCCTCTGCGAACGCCACTGACACAGTTTTGATGCGTTCAAGGACGCTTCAAAATAAGAGATTTAGGAGCCAAACAAATGTTAATGCAAAAAGCAGTCAAATGGTCATTGTCTCTTTACAAAATGTCCTTGCTTGCTCATTATTTGTCTTCTAGGTTTAATTTTCAGACGACTTTATGCATGAATCACAAATAACGACCTGTCCTCAGATGTCATCGTGTCTTTGCACCGTGTGGACAATTTAGAAATGTGGCTGTGCTCGCAGCTGCGACACACACACACACACACACACACACACACACACACACTGATAAAGTGACTTTGACAGATTAAATAAATCTAGCTGCTGATGCTCCTAAAATCAGAGAAATGTCCCAAAATCAGAGAAATGTCCCAAAATCAGAGAAATGCTAAAAACATAGAAAAGTCCTAAAATTTAGAAAAAGTAAAGGGCTGTTGCAATAGGCCCCTGGCCTGCAAAGGTGGCCCCCAAAGCAAAGCAGGCCTCGTGTCCCTGTTATATTTTTGAAGACTGTGATGTCACCACCATAAATTTGGAAGTTGGACAAACTCAAGGCTTTGAAACGGAGTCCACAAACCAAAGAGTGATGTTGTCGATTATTCATACGGTCTATGTTTAAAACGAGACCAGCCGGTTGGTGCTTCATGTATCCATTAAGGAGACGAGCCCCCGAAACGTCACAGTTACTTTGACCTTTGACCTGCGCTCTGTTAGATGGTGATAATGCCACTAATCTGTCTGTGACTCCACAAAGAGAGAAAAACACACAAAGACCAGCAGATTGTCTCCTCAGGGTCTATTTACAAAGACGAGAGGCAGACAGTCACACACTGCGATATTCCCTCCTCTCCTATCACACAC
>NW_024631750.1:0-5683 GCF_008729295.1 Plectropomus leopardus
ATTTTCTTGTTTGTTTCTGCTCTTTTTTCACTTATTTTCAGATAATTTACAAATTTTACTTCATCCATAATGTGCTCTCTGAGTGATTTTTTTTACCCTTAAGATCAGTGTTATAGGACAGAGAGACAGACAGAGAGACAGACAGACAGAGAGACAGAGAGACAGACAGACAGAGAGACAGAGAGACAGACAGACAGAGAGACAGACAGAGCTGCAGAGTCAGACGGGTGCAGCTTACTTGAGCACCATGTGGTAGTTGGAGTAGTTGAAGGAGTAGCCTCCCACCACCCACATCAGCCCAGAGTGCACCAGAGCCTGATGGGACGCCCGACCCAGAGACTGAGCTGACGGTTTGACGCTGGGCAGCACCCAGAAGGCCTCAGTGGAGGGGACGGACAGGGAGCAGTCTGGACCTGAGAAAGAAAGCAGGACGAAATATTTATGGTGTAAAAACAAAATTATACAGTAACAGTAACAAGTAATGTAAATAAGTTCGCTCTTTAAACCCTCAAATGAGCAGTTTCGAAGTGTTTGGTGTTTGGTTTCACTTTGAGAGGATTTAAAATGTCCAAACTTTGGCACCACCTACTGGAAATATAGATGATGGCCCCACAGATCTGACCTGAGATCACATACATGCTTTTTTCATTAGCATCTCATTTTCAGAAGTTTTTTGGAGGTTATATAGTTTAAAGGTGGCTTTATTTTTTTTAATTTCATAGGGTAAAAACAGCAAAAAAAAGGATAAATTTTTAAAAACTCTGATATTTCTCTCTTGTGTTTGTTTATCAAAAGTCTGCATTCACAACCATATAAACTTTATGTCTACTGTATTATAATTATCTATCAGTAAGAGGTGAGAGTTCCACAAAAAACAGATAAATACATACAAAGTGAGGCACAATATATCTATTTATTGATTATGCAACAAACCAGGAGTGCAGCTGGTGTTGGTCTGCAAAAAAAGAGGATAAATCTGAAACAATCACCGATAGATGGAGAAAATATTTGATTTTTTTAAGATACGGTCAGTCAATTTACTTTTGAAAAGCACATGAACAAATTTCCCTCAAAAAATAAGTAAAAACTGAGTTGCTAAGACAACAGCCGAGCACTCAGGTGGCTAAATGTGTGACGGTCTCTGCTCCTCAGTTATGGGGAATTAAAGAGACATCAGAGGTTTTCTAACGAGGCAGGTGAGTCTGATTAATGCTTCAGCAGGCAACAAATACGACATGAGGAGAAGACACAAATGAGACTGCCTTCAAACACACTTTTCTCTTGTTGGACAGAGGGATGAAGGGGGGAGGGACAGAAGGACAGAGGACATGTTGGGCTTCGTCTGGTTGCTCGACTTGACTGAGACTAGAGATGAATGATGCCCCAGAATTAGGCCAAATTAACAGGCCTAAAAACAGCTGCAAACACTCAGTTCAACTTAGCGTTAATAGAGATTTAACTTTACAGCATAGATCAATAAGTCAGGGTGAATGCAACATCTTAAATAATACATTTAATTTTTATTTATTTACTAATTTATTTTGCTATATCTGAGGGTTTTTTTGTTTTGTTTGTTTTCTGACCACATTTCCTATACCCATCAGTCTTTATTTCATATTTTGTTTGGTATTGTTCCATTTGCTGTTTTTAGTTTAATTATGTGTGTTATTGTGTGTTTCCTTTGACTGTTTATATGCCGTTGCACTTGTTTTTAATTGTTCTGTTATCACAGTTTTTCACAATAAAAAAAAGATACATTTAAAATTTTCAAAAATATACAACTGTTGCATGTTTTTATTCATACCGCTTTGTTTTTTTTTTACTGACAAAAAAAGTTTCTAAATTAATATTTCAAGAATACTGAAGTAGCGAGTGGCTTCACTCATATTAATCTGGTTCTACTTGTGCTGACACAGTAAATCCAGGAGGGGGCAGCGCTTCATCATCTAATCTGAATTCACTAGACTGAATGTCTGAAGGTGTTAGATTAAAAATATTATTAAGATTTATTTTCATTTTTATTTATAAAGATAAATTATTTATTCCTCATATAAGATAAGATTTTTCTTACATTTTGTGTATTTATATGTCAGTTGGTCAGTTATACCAGGTAGATGACAATTAAACACTGAGATTATATACAACTTTATCAATAAAATGATGAAAAACCCTTATTAATGTATGTTTGGCACTGAGTCTGAGTATCTGGAGACTCTTAATATACAATTATCACATTAATATTAGGAAATGAATATAATAGCAGTATTTGTGGACATCGACAGTGCATTAAATTAAGCGCATTTTACATTTACGACCGGTTCTTTTACAATTTGACAAATTTGCAGCAAGAAATATGCAGCATATTGGAACAAAAAAAATAAAAAAATAAGCAGAATGTAATGTCAGATATCTTGATCCAATGTGTCATAAAGTTGTGCTGTGTGCTGCTGCAGGAGCAAATTGTTCACAGATGAAACATAAAAACCTAAAATAATGAAGCCACATAAATAATGTGCCACTGAGATTTCCCAGGACATCACAACTATAGTTTCATGACATAAAACAACACTGAATCGGGCAACACTGTGTTGCATAAAAGGAGAGCTGCTGGCTGCTGTTGTGCTTTTGTATCTCCTCCTTTTGTCTGATTCCTTTTTGCTCCCTTTTCTCGTTAATAATGAACACAACAAGAACATCAAAAAGATCCTCCTCATCACGGGAAACATGGTATTTGTTCGGAGAATAAATAACCCTGAAATCACTTTAAACAAGGCCAGTACCAGAGTGATTATATGAAGGTGCAACAATGACATATGGACTTAAGCAGGTAAGTATTGATTTAGTGATTCAAACAGCATTATAATGACTATATTTCAATGTGAAGCAGGCCGTTTCTGATGAAATATAGACATTTAATACTGTTCAGTGACGTAACCTGAACCTCAAATAACAGAATTAGTCCTAGTTTAAAGCTAAACATTAAGACATTTTTGACCTGAAAATCGAAGCTTACGGGGATCATAAACACATTACAGATGACATAACAGGAAATGATGTAGTTCAGATATAACGTAATACAGTGACACTTAACTTGTGGCCCGCGGGCCAAATCTGGACCCTGATAGGGTGCCGGATGGCCCCCCCCAACCATTTTCTAATTAACAATAAAAAATGAAGTGATTCACACACACAACTGTCTTTGTACTTTCAGTATCCATAAGGTGCCAGAGTGCATAAAACAGCATCAAAATAGGGCTTGTTTCTCAAAAAAGTGACAGTGGAGGATCCCCAACACCCCTAGCTGATCCCCTAGTGTCCTAAAATCATAGAAACATCTTAAATATTAAAATTCCTAGAACTGACCATAAGTTCTGAGATGTCCTAAAGTCCTAGAAATGTCCTAAAATCCTCCAAATGTTAAAATGCTAGATATGTCGTAAAATTCTAGAAACTACTTTAAATTGAGAAATGTCCTAAAAATGCTACAAAAGGACCTGAAATCCTAGAAATATACCAAAATCCTAGAACTGTCCAAAAACCGTGGAAAGGTCCTAAAATCCAAGAAACACCCTTGAAGTCCTAGAAACATCGCAAAACCTGAGAATGTCCTAAAACCCTAGAAACATACTAAAATCATAGAAATGTTCTAAAATCCTGGAAAATTCTTGTCCTAAAATCCTACAAACATGTATGGGGCTGCGACTGGCCCCTGGCCTTTTGTCATTTTGCCAAAGTGGCCCCAAAACAAAGCAAGTGGAGGATCCCTGCCGTAGCACATTAAACACATTTCTCACCCTTTTCTGACCTTAAACTCTCACCATCGTCTTCCTCCTCTCTCCTGAAATCTTCTCTCCACAGAGCCCATCAGCTCCGCGCCGACAGGACTCATCTCAGCGCTCTGGCTGAGCTCCAGTTCATCCATATATCTGTTTAATTTCCCTGATAAAATCCAGTTTCCTCTCCCCCGTCCCGCTCTTTTTACCTTGCCAGCTGTCGTTGCAGACGCAGAGCTTCTCTCCGGTCAGGTCGCAGTAGCCGCGGCCCGGGCTGCCACAGTTATCTCTGCAGTACGGGATGTCGCAGGCCTCTCCTTTCCAGTACTCCTCACACTCGCAGTACACGCGGCCCGAGACGGAGTTGGTCGTGCTGCATCTGCCGTGGCCCGAGCAGTTGTTGGGACAAGAGTTTATCCTGAGGAGACACAGTGAGACAGGAAGTCAAGGTCAAACAGAGTTATACACACGGATAATGCTTAATTATGACGTTAGATCACCCCTCAGCTTTGAGAAGTTTTTGGTTCTAAAAACATTAAATTGCAACCACTGATTGTTTGAAATTTTCACCAGCAAGTGTTCCCAGAAGGTTTGTCTTAAACTTTGGGCAACATTCTCTGTAAACTTCAAAAAATGTTGGTTTTTTTTATTGTTAATATATTACATCACATTAGATTTGCACCTAAAAAAAAGTCATACGTCACCTGTTGCACAGGCAACACCCCCTAAACACAATAAAAGGGCAGGTTTTGTGCCCTGTGACACCAAAAAACATTGTAAGAAGAATTTCTGCATTAGTGAAACTGACGTAGTTTTTTTTTTTTAATATTTGCTTTTCTTAACCCATCACCCTGTTTAGAAAAAAAGCATTTTTCATGCCCTTGGTGTAAGAATCAATATTTAAAATACGATAATGCTCTTCAAACCAAGAAGTTCTGCAAAGTAACACATTTTGTAATGTAAAAGCAGCCTTAACATCAAATGTTGTTCCTTATATGTCCTTAATAAAATGTAGCAAGGCATGATCGGAAACACATAATTTGAGCTACAGAACAAAAAAATTACAAAAAAAGCAGATGTACTGTCTGACTGAACACTGCTGTCTGTTTGATAAAAGCACTTCAAATTTCGCAAGACGTCTGCCTGTTCCTATTCAGTTTGAATGCACTCATTCTGAGTGGTTTTGGACAAAAGCGTCCGCCAATTAAATGCAGGAACCACGGGACACATAAGAGAGACGAGGCGAGACAGAAATACATTTTTTTTTTTAAAGAGAGAGAAATTAGAGCGAGAAGGACACAAAGAAAAAGCCACTAAAGAGAGTGAAAATGAGAGACCAACAAAAGCCTAAATAGTGAGAAGGAAAAAAAAGGAATGACACAAATAAAAATCCATTTTTGAAGAGCACAACAGTGTGAATCCAAACATTACACAGTGTTTCTGTGAAATATTAGATAAAGACAGATGCTGAGAGAGATGGAACAGATGGAGGAGAGTCAAGGACCACAGAGGTAGAAAATCATCTTTTCGTTAATACAAAAAGCTGGTTTGCTGCTGTGACAAGAGGGTCGTCATGACAACCTTTATCCTCACTCTGTGTGTGTGTGTGTGCGTGTGTGTGTGTGTGTGTGTGTGTGTGTGTGTGTGTGTGTGTGCAAAGAGCCTTGAGGCTGTGTGAGTGAACAGTAACAGTACTCACTCCTCCCATGAGTACGACCTACTGTACCACATATCATTAAATTTTCCATCACGGTTTCCCTGCTGGCACGGGGTTGTCTGCTTTATGTCTTTGAGTAAGCGGCGGGGACACTGTGTGGACGGACATTCAGTGTGGATTTGTGTTTGGACTGTGAGTGACTTTTGAGTCGGGTTTGGGAAAGAAAAAAACCCACCAGAACCACGAGTGTACT
>NW_024631751.1:0-1047 GCF_008729295.1 Plectropomus leopardus
TTTCCTTCCAACAGCCCATGGCCACCAAACATCAAGCGGATGAACATGAAAACACTTTCAGGGACACATGCTATCATTTCCTCCTCATTGACAACACATCCAGTGTATTTAGGGTGAGCCAATATGTCTTCTCTTAACCTCAGTGCAACATGTACCATCTCCTGGAATCCCTGGTCAGGAGACTGATATATGGGGATTTTACTGGACTCTTCTTCCTCTGCCATGAAATCTAAAAACGGCACATGTACCAATTTTCTGGGAACGAGCAATACATATTGATTAGGTATTGTTATGAAGTCATAGATGTCCTGCACATAAACTTGAAGTTTTTCTTTGAATGTAGCTCTCCTGCTTTTAAATGATGCTGGTACTTCAATGTTGGCCTTTAATGCTAATTCACAGTATCTATTCCAAACTTCAGACAATTGAAGGACATGTCCCTTCTTTGCAGACTCTTTCAACTCACTGACAAGCCATTCCATAGCAAGACCTATGTTTTCTGAGCTATCTTTGGTCGTTGACGCTTTCCGCTTGAACTTTTTGAAGCAGTTTGGATGGTACTTTCCTTCTGCTGCTATGAGGTCACTAACACCTGCCAGACGCACATAGACCTCTTGATCATACTTGGATAAATCCAGGATCTGCTCGCTCATTTTGAATGTAGTAACAGATGACACAGACTCTTTGAGATTCGTATCTTGGCAGAAGATGCAAAGGTCCCATTTCACAGTTGGAGTTGAACTTCTCAGCATTGGGGTTGCTGTGCTAGCACAGTTAGGCCTGGATGTCTGAATTTTTCGTTTTATTTTTTCAATTTTAAGTTTGCTGGTGAACAACGAGTAACAGGATTTGTGCCACCACAGTTTTTCCACATCTGTTATAGATAGTTCCTTTATACGATCAATTGCTGGCTGGTTGTCTCTATCACAAAGTTTGTCTCGTGCCTTTGCAGCACCTTTTATTGTGTCAAACCCCTGCTGTCCTCCTTTTGATAACTTTTCATTTTTTGTCTCCTGACAGATGAGACATTCTTCTAGAGCTAGAGAG
>NW_024631752.1:0-2490 GCF_008729295.1 Plectropomus leopardus
CTCCCCAATCCCATTAATCAAAACTACCCCCAACTCTTCACACTTCCCTTTCTGTGTCATCTTACCTCTTCTTGTCTGTCTGTCTCAGCTTGCAGCTTCTTTATGTCAGTTAAAACCCCCGAAATCTTAGGTGTGAACCCTGAACATATTCACAACTCTTCTACAGTATATATAGGTATGAGAATGATTTAGAATACCAAAAGCAATTCAAATAGCAACAACAAAGTGGGGGATTAACATAAATGTTCAAAAGGAACACGGTGCATACTTGGATTTAAAAGAAAAAAAGAAATATTACATTGTAGAAATAGTTCCCCCTCCATTATAATAATAGTAGTTTCTAACCATGTATTGACTTGGCGACAACACAGCACTAGCTTCTGAACTTATGAGAACGTGGCCACTGCTTAAATACACAGCACAACAGCTGAACAGTGAGACATCAGGCCTGAGCTCTACAGTGTCCAAGACGTCTTTAAGTCTCTTTAGGATGAACGAACTGACCAAGCATATTGTCCATCTGGTGCTAAGGCACAGAAGATTCCCGTTTTAGACATATCGCTTGCTTGACATAACATACTTGACGTGAAATTACGACATGATGTAATTTTATGTGTATTCTCAACTGAAAGAAGAATTTCAGTTGACCTATCGCTAAGCCCTGCACTCGAACACCACGAGCCAATCACATTTCGTGCAGCTACAATGCACTGGGACATCCTGCTTGTAGATCTTCATAGAAAAGCATAAGAAAATTTGATATTCCTGTGGTTTTATTTAAGTGTATACAATTATAACCTTTTAAAAAATGGTTAAACAATGTGGATGGGGTAAATGCAACACTGATACGAGGTATCCCGAGAGGCTAGGGAGTGTATTTTATCCCGTTCCCTAAACCTCACATAAACAGAGCAAAGTGTCTCCTTTCGATTAAGCTCAGTATAAAGAAGATAAACAAGGATGTGTACATTTGTTCTAAGCAGGGCTGGCAACTTTTCCGAAAAGTTTAGACAGAGATTTGGAAGGAGGTGAAAAACTTTTTTTGGGTGGTGGCGCTGTGCGTGCGAATGTTACTTTGGTTCAGACAGGATTGTGCGACCCGAGTCGCACTCTAGTATCCAAATGCGCACACACCTGGCACATAGTCTGTATTCAGGCACATTTAATATAAACAAAACTGTTTCTGTGCATTTTCAGTATTAACTCTCTAACCAGCTGCTGCATGTCGGATGTTCAGCAAAACACAGGACAAAAAGTAAACATTTTTTGGAGCGATCAAATTTTCCTCTTTTGTATATTGGGGCAGACATCACCCACAGTTCGCTGTGGAGACTACGCGCATGGTCGAGGGCTCTAAATTGGGAGAAATATGGGGAAAATGGGACACCAGGAGGCCACCGAGAGAGGGCAGCTGGAAATGGGATTGACCCATGTATTCGAGAGGGTATCGCTGTGACAAGTTTGTCATGCTCTCTAGCTCGTTGTGGTGTTGATGTGTGAAGTAACAGGTTCTGCTCAGTGTTGCCAACTCCTCTGTAAGGAGAGTAGCTATTGGCTCTCCCAAAAGTCTCTAGAAGTAGCTAGATGATGGGGCACCTGGTGGATAGAGCAGCACCCCATGTGCAGAGGCTGTGTCCTCGCTGCAGTGGCTGCAGGATCGAGTCTGGCCTCAGCCCTTTGCTGCATGTCTACCCCTCTCTCTCTACCCCCTTTACTCTCACACTGTCCTATTGATTAAAGGCAATAAAAGCCCAAAAAAATCATCTTTAAGAAGTAGCTAGATGATGTAATTGATTCATTTGCATAATATGAAACACAAAAACATGGTCTTGTAGCTTATATTTGGCTAGAGGAGTAGAGGGACAATAAACTGACTGAGACTGTCTGTGAGACTGACAGACAGAGAGAACTGTGTGAGGGATTTTGGGGTGTGAAATTAAAAAAGAGTGAATATTTGAACAAAAATGTAACGTCTCTGCTGTAACTGTACGGTCAGAGCAGTCACAGTGTCCGCTGCAGGTTGGGACTGCGGGGCTGCTGGTCAGACTGGCTGCATGAGTGCTGTGAGAGTGGAGAGGAGGAGGAAGAGACGAGCGGGAGTGGGATGTGTTAGATGCTTTTTGCTGAAGCTTTGTCAATACAAGTTGCTAGATTTGCTTTGTCAACACAATCATTCCCCAAATTACCAGAAAAAGTCGCTAGATTTGTCGCTGGTCGCTATTTACAAATTAAGTTGCCAAGGGGGTTTAGAAAATCGCTAGATATAGCGACAAAGTCGCCAAGTTGGCAACACTGACCATTCATAACTCCGTTGGCAGCACTGTTGTGCAAACATGAGGACCGTGCTGCTTCATCCCACCATGTGCATTTGTTGACATCACTGTAACGGCATCCCAGAGGATAAACAGCTGACACAGAACGATACCTGAAACATCAGGTCATCAGGGTCACTGACAGCAGCATCATCTGATGAGTTGGGATGAGCACATG
>NW_024631753.1:0-2385 GCF_008729295.1 Plectropomus leopardus
GCAGTCGATCTACCAAGCTAATAAACAGATATCACAATAACAAACTCATATACAGGTTTAAATAACAGTGGCTGCTTTGTCTTTACATTTTTGTAATAAAACAAATTGTGTGATCACCCAACACCATATTTACAATTACATCTTTTAGGCTCATAAGAGCAACAAAAATAATCTATGGTGTATGCTTCAGAGAAACTGTGCAGAGGAAAGGGAACAAAGCACTTACCTAAATCCGCCCCTCAGACTCAAGATGAAATATGCTGCTGCTATGTCTGAACCATAATACCTCTGAGTGTAGCCATAGTAACTGTGAAAGACAGCAGGAAAAAATCAGTGATGTTCAAATATCTACAGTAACACTGAGCAAAAAACATAAAAAAACATATGATTATGATAAGCATTTTACTTATACATGCACATTCAGCTATTAATATTAATTATACACTTTTGTGGTTTTAGTACATTGATTTGTAATTGGGCTATAATGCAGAGAGAGGTGCTCATCAGGACTTGACAACTGCTTTAAACTTGACTCATTTTGCCACATCCGAGAACCACAGCTTTTCATGTCATTAAACCTGTTTCAGCTGGAGCTTTTCCAGCTGCAGACACCAGCTGCAGACACCAGCTGCAGACACATGCAGCTGATACCAGCTGCAGACACCAGCTGCAGACACCAGCTGCAGACACCAGCTGCAGACACATGCTGCTGATACCAGCTGCAGACACATGCTGCTGATACCAGCTGCAGACACCAGCTGCAGACACCGGCTGCAGACACCAGCTGCTGATACCAGCTGCAGACACCGGCTGCAGACACCGGCTGCAGACACCAGCTGCAGACACCAGCTGCAGATACCGGCTGCAGACACCAGCTGCAGACACCAGCTGCAGACACATACTGCTAATACCAGCTGCAGCACCGGTAAGGATGCATCTCCAGGTTTAGCATTGCCAAAAATGTTTCTTACACATTCTTCTTCTGAATCCCCTTTGTCCTCAGCTTTGACCCCCAGCTCAGGAGCATCTCTACGTCATAGAAACGCTGGGTGAGGTAGAGGAGGAGCCTCGTGTGCAGGGGAGGGGGCGACACAGAGCTGGAGCTCCACTGTCGCCGAGCGACGATGAGGAGAGCAGACCGCTGGCAACATCTGTGTAGAGACTGTACAGAGAGGCAAAGGAGAGCGATTGAGACAAAGGATACAGGCGGGAGACAGTGATGACTGTCCTCTGGTTTAAGTGTAAAATACAGAATAAAAAGATAAAATACACAAAATACCTACAAAAGCATTCATGTCCTCATGCCTTTGTTTATCTGAAACCCTCAATTTTGGCCGACCGAGGCCATCAGACCAATTTTAAGTAGCTCTAAGCTTGTCTTTTAAAGTATACAACATAATTAACACAATATTAATTAATCAAGCAAGATCATTTTAAATTTATTTTCATCCAATTCACAATGGCAGGACAATCATAGTTTGTAGACTTGCACCAAGTAGGAACTACATTGGCAAAACTAATGTGTTTTCATAAACAGACAGTAAATAAGTGAACCAACGGTCACCTAACAGCAGATATTTCCTGCAAGGTAGCAAACATGGCCACAGCGAAGAAGCATAAAGTCGACAGCGAGGACTGCCGCTTTCAGGAGCAATGGAAAGTTGAATACTTTTTCACTTACAGATAAAACAGCGGTGTTTGTGTCATTTGTATGTGATTTTTTTGAAAGAACACATATGATGCCAGAAGCAGCTGGCCTCCAGGTATTTTCACATTTTTTAATCTTGATCCCCATTCAAAAAAAAATTTGGACACCCCTGTCTCAGTTTGTTCTTTACAGGTCTTTATTTTTTTTAAAAAAATGAACATATTAACACCATAAATTGATGCAGGAAAATTGGCGTATAAATATTATCCAAAATGCAGGAAATTAAATGTTTGATCCCCAAAACCCTGCTTCATATGTCCAGCATGTATCCCCCTCCCACACACACACACACACACACACACACACACACACACACGTTGAAACAAAATATACACCCTTGCGTTACATATTATTAATAATGATAAGTATGATAAACTTTGTTTGTAGAGCACTTCTCATACAATGAATGCATCTCAAAGTGCTTCACTATAACAAATCCAACACACACACACACACACACACACACAACAGTAATGTAGACATCCAATCAAAACTATCTTATACGTTAAACAGATATGAAAAAATACACATAGGCAGAGTTAAACGGTATTTATGGATTATAAATGCCACACTCAGCGATGAAAATCCCCAAATAAGTTTTGATAGGATGATCAGGAAAGCTTTAAAGCTAAATCTCCGGCCAATATTAAGTAACATTGTAGCCATACGCATGCTGG
>NW_024631754.1:0-2792 GCF_008729295.1 Plectropomus leopardus
AATAGATAAATTAAAATAAACAAACTAAAATTAGTGACATCACATAAAAGTAACATAAACTATACATGTAGCTGAGGATGTTACAGTGGGCCTCACAGACCCAGATCAGCATCAGGTGTTCAGCCCAAGCTCAAGGAGACGAGGAACAACTCGCCATAACCCTTCGATCAACATCAGGCAAAGACCATTCCAAGGGAGATCACCTCTCCTTGGACAGCTGTGTGTGTATGTGTGTGTTTGGGCACTGGTGGGTGAAGTGAATGGCATTGACCATGTTTCTATGCAATTTCAGAGGGCCCAAGTTTTGCAGCATAACATTGAAATGTAACAAAATTATCCATGTTATTTGCATCATCCAGCATCCCTCTTATACAGCGAAAGATCTCATTTTCAGCTCGGAGATCAACGAGCTCCCAAATCTGATTGTTTTCTGCAGACATTTAGGGTGATATCGGCCACTTTTTGGTAAACTTAGCTTGGGACACTAACAAAAAACATATATGCCATTTACATGTGCTTTTATGATTAATAGTGATTGTTTTTGATAACTTTGTGTTGAAAGAATGTAATAAATTACAATTATTTAGGCCCTACAGGTCTTGATACCTCAGCCGTGCCAACTTATTTTCATGAGCAGTGTTCAGGTAAAATGAGCCAGCAGATCAGGTAAAATGGGCCAGTCAAACTGGGAAGAGAGTCATTTCGAGTCATTTATCATCAACATTAATTTTAAAATACATCTGCTAATACAGCAACATAACATTTAAATTGTATAAAACCCACAAATTACCCACAAAATACTTAAATTCATTTTCAAATAGCATATATTATTGATGAACTGATATAAGTGGAGTGTGTGTGTGTGTGTGTGTGTGTGTGTGTGTGTGTGTGTGTGTTAAAACAACACATCTATAAAGACAACAACAACACATTTATCATTTCCAAATATCAAAGCCAAGATGTCAGCTGATGTCACTGGTGTGTGTGCGCATGATGAAAAGGTTTTTCAGACACAGTCTTTGCAAATGAAACCATCATCATCACAAATACCATTCTCTTCAGCACAGCTCTCATGGAACCAGGTGTAGCCTTCGGATCACCTTGGTCACCGTAGTGGGTCTTGCAGACTTTGCTGGGTGATTTCTCCCTCTTATCATTCTTGTTGTCCTGCTTTTTTTCTTTTTGTTGCTCGCTGTCTTGTTTCTTTCTGGCTAGCTCTTTTGTTCTGATATATTCAATGTGTTGCTCACTTGTGAGGTTGTATGATGGTGGCGTCATTCTCCTTCTGATGGCCCTCTCCCTTCGCGGCTCTGGGATCAAGTCAGTAAATGTGACCGATCTCACAGACTAAAAGGAAAGAAAATAATTCCCAGAAATAGCCTATGTTAAGAAATAAGACATTAAGTGTACATTTGATAGGGACTTTATTGTTTGTGTATGTGTACGCGTGCGTGTGTGTGCGTGTAGCCTATGTTTTACAGTAGCTTTGTATAAAATATCACTTACTGTGGAGGTGGAAGGTCCCTCATCCTGGGAGTGGGTTTCTTCCTGAGGTGTAAACTGACTGAAAAGGTCACCATCTTCCTCCAGCACAAACAACACCTCCTCATGGTTATTTTGGAAAAAGTAGAGTGGTTCCACAGGAGGTAGCAGAGGTGTCAGGGTAACAGGGGTCTGAGGTCTGGCTGGCGGATCGGCAGGCGACAGTGGTCTGGCTGGAGGGTGGGAGGGCTGATGTCCAGAGGGCTGGACTGATGGCTGCAGGGCAGATTGGGTCGAGGTCAGCAGGGGCGATGGTGGTCCAGTGGGCGGGGGTGGGAGAGTGGATGGCACTCTTTCGTTGGTATTGCTGGGGGCAAAAGCTGTCACAGGAAGGATATCTTTGTTGAGAGGGAACTTCCCCATCCCCCGGGACCCTGCCTGGGCATTTTCAATGGTGGCAGCCTTTGCCCAAGCCCTGCTGAACACTGCAAAAAATTCCGTCCTAGGCAGTTTCTGTCCAGCCATCATCCTTGTCCACTTCCTCCCCTCCTGGTCCCAGTGGTGTTTCAGACTCTTGAAGATGTCCTTGTCTGCCGGTTGCAGCGCGTGGGTTGTGTGGGCAGGGTAGCACATAATGTGCACGCTCTTGCTCTTCAGTAGCCTCGCTCTTGCTCTTCAGTAGCCTGATGAACTCCAGGTTGCACATGTGGCTACTGTGGCCATCGAGGAGGAGAAGGCGGGGCCTGGGGTCATCCCTAGGGAAGGACTGAATGAACATTTGACCCCACTCCTGGCAGAGGTCAGAGGTAATCCAGCCATTGTCTGAACACCTTACGCTGGTGTTCTCCGGGCATCCCTGGAGCCACTCCTTACGTACACACTTCCCCTTAAAAATGACCACGGTGTGGCTGTATGTTCCTTCAGCGTTTAATGCTGCCAGACAAGTCATTGTCTCCCCCTTCTCTCCGGCACACACCTCCACACATGGCTGGCCGACTTGTTCAACAACTTTTGTTGAGCTGAACTGGTCCTGAAGCCCGGACTCGTCGCAGTTTCATAAATGTGAGGGTATGTCTTCAATTCCTAGCCCGACCAAAAGACTCTCATATTGGTTAAACCACTGACCACCACTTTGTTCAGGCCAGCAGCCCGTGCCGCAGGCAGAACCTCTGGCTTGCAAATCCCGAGCTCTGGGTTGCGCTTTAGAGAGTTTGAAAGTTTGTGTGTGTGTGTGTGCGTGCCTGTGCACATATGTGTGTGCATACACACACACACACACACACACACACACACACACACACACACACACA
>NW_024631755.1:0-1310 GCF_008729295.1 Plectropomus leopardus
TAAATCTCTTTTTGCTGTACACGAGACAAATAAAAAATACACACAAGCACTAATATTCCCTGACACTGTCATTCATATGTGTTTCTATCATTTTTTCAAGTTTGCGAGCTCCCACTGCCGAACTTAAATATTTCTTTGTCATTTTGGCATATTGAACTTCTGCGTTAAAATAGTCTGTACATGCCTCTCGTGTATTTTATTGTAGTCTCAAAACTAACACGAGCATCAGTTTTTTCAAAAAGATAAAAGCCGAATGACGATAGCTAATGTTGGTTATTTAGCTAACGTTAATCATTTCATGTAATTTCAGAACCACAGAGATATATCCTGTATGCTGCCCGCTGTAAAAGATTCCAATGTGACATATTTTTCTTTCTTATCACATACAGAAAGAAAGTAATTTATAATGTAGGAAAATTTGTGAAATAACGGACGTATAACATTATGAATGTAACGTTAGCTAATGTGAATGTGCACATGCTAACATTAGCTTTAGCTTAACAGTTGGAAAAAAATATCCCGAATTTTAATAGTAACTTAACATTACATGACACTTACAAACTGTGGTTGTAGTCAACAATGCCACTGACCACCATTTTGTAAAAACAACATTACATTAGGTTATTAGAATAATCCATTAAAAATAAACATTACTCATCAACTTTTCCTTCCAGCAAGGCTGCATTGATTGGGTTCCAGGAAGCTGTCGTTGACCTCTGACCTCAATGCTGTTCTGACAGACAGGGTGACACCCCCCTGCTGCAAATACCTTAGCCTGAATTTAGGTGAAAATATGTATAAAATTGTGAACGACAACATATCTAAAATATTTCTGTTTGAAGGGATGGTGCAGCCATAAAAAGGGTTTGGTTTTTCACTGTGTTGACATGAAGAAATGGAGCAAGCTGATAAGATCAGTCCATTCAAAAATGGAAAAGTGAGCTCAGAAGTACAACATCATGTCATACATATGAAGAATTTAAACACGTGTTTAAACTGGAAAAGTATCTGTCACATGAAAACCAAAAGTACAGGCTGGCTCTTTGTAATTTGTGGGTAAACAACAGCAGATTTCCTAAAGTCACTAGAAGATATAAAAGATATAAAAGGCTGGATAGAAACCAGAGGATCTGCAACCACTGTAATAATGATTGTATGGGAGATATAAGATGAGTATAATATTGTATTTGAATTTCAGAATATAAGATTAATGAATTTAAGTGAAAGGCATTTGCCAAAGTATTATTTAAACTACCCATCTATTCAATCTATTTTAAGTTAATTTTGTAGGTAACAGGATTCCCCCTGCT
>NW_024631756.1:0-12498 GCF_008729295.1 Plectropomus leopardus
AAAAAAAAAAAGAAACAATATATATATAGAATTTCTTAGGGGAAAAACAATCAGTACCAGAAGGCCAGGCAGGTACAACAAAAACAAATCACTAACATTAAACCTCCCTAATAAAGATAAAGGGACAATATAGAACATAATATTAACCAACACTTAAGTAAAACAGTTGACCAAACAGACAGCTGACCAACAAAACAGGCACTCAACCAGATCCAGAATCTACATGCTCACCAGCAGCAGAGTCATAGGGAGAGCAGCAGCACCATATTGAAGCCAGGAAAGAGGTGTGGTCAACCCTATGTGACCTGGAAGTGACCTCACACTACCTGCTACACTATCATTTAGTAAATTTACGTCTATTACTATAGTTATATGATATGCTTTTGTAACCATTATTGCTGTACTTCTCTCCCCTTCTCTCCCTCTCTCTTCCCATTTCTATTTCTCTCTCTCTTTCTCTTTCCTCTATGTCATTGCTGTAATTTAATTGTTATTTACGACATCTACTGCATGTCTGTTCGTCCTGGAAGAGGGATCCCTCCTCAGTCACTCCTCCTGAGGTTTCTACCATTCCCTCGTTACAGGTTTTTAGGGGAGTTTTTCCTTAGATGATGTGAGGGTCTAAGGGCAGAGGGATGTTGTATGCTGTAAAGCCCTCTGAGGCAAACTGTATTTTGTGATAATGGGCTTTATAAATAAAATTGAATTGAATTGAATCAAATTGAATTGTATCGAATTGAACAAAGAGAGTTCATGTTGGGAGGAAATCAACAATCTTGCAGAGTGTTGCTCAGAGAAGAGCCTACTGCTCAACATTAGTAAAACCAAGGGGGCTGATTGCTGATTTTAGAAAGAAGGGGGCAAAGATACACACCCCTGTCTACTTCAGTGGAGCTGAGGTGGAGCAGGTGAACTGTCAGGTCAAGTCAAGTCAATTTTATTTATAAAGCCCATTATCACAAAACATGGTTTGCCTCAGAGGGCTTTACAGTAATACAGCTATAGGTTCCTTGAAATTACTATTACTGAGAACCTATATTGGTCATCACACATCACCACCTAAGCACAGAAAAGGCTCTACTTCCTACAGAAACTTAAGAAGGTCAAATTCCAGAGCAAGTTGATTATTCTTTATTAGATATAATCAATGTGCCTTTATTATCAGGCTATGTACCAAAGTCCTTTAAAGTAGCTGTCATTAAACCTTATAAAAGAAGACCACTCTTGATCCAGAGGTTTTTAGCAAACTATAGACCAATATCTAATCTCCCCTTCACCTCTAAAATCCTTGAGAAGGTAGTCACTAATCAGCTCTGTGACTTTCTCAACAACAATAGCTTCTTTAAGGATTTTCAGTCAGGATTTAGAGTGCATCATAGCACAGAGATGGCACTAGTAAAATCACAAATGACTTACTGATTGTCTCTGTACTAATTTCATAAGATCTCAGCGCTGCATTTGACATAGTTGACCATGAAATCTTACTCAATCCTATTCACTTTATGGATGCTTCCCCTAGGCAACATAATTAGAAATCACTGTAAATTACCATTGTTTTGCGGATGCAAGACAACTGTATTTTCATAAAGCCAGATGAAACAGATCAATTAGAAGCAGATCAGTTATCTAAACTTCAAGTGTGTCTTCTGGACATAAAAGCCTAGATAAGCTGCAATTTCCTGATATTAAATTCAGACGAAACTGAAGTTATTGTACTTGGCCCCAAACACCTCAGAAACTCTTCTTTTAAGGATATAGTTTCTCTAGATGACATTGCCAGCCATTAGAAACAAATGGAAAATGGATTAAAATGATTAGAATGATTTTTTTCTAAATCCCCCAAAAAACACACACAAACCACATCTGTACAGGTAGTAGTCCATTCTGAAAGATATTTGTACCTGACAAAACAACCTACTCCACCTGACAGAATGACCTACTTATCCTGAGAGAATGAACGACTCATCCAATTAACTTTGATAACTTGTCTGTTATGAGCAGGCCTCCACTTTAGATGTAATTTTCTGCAAAATGTGTATTTGGATCAGTTTATGTGGTATTTCATTAAAAAATTCTAATAAAAAAAATTTGGATTTTGAGTAGCCTTTTAGTTAGGGCTGTCCTGTTTGCCCAGAAGCCCTTATTAAGACATTGTAGTGGATGATGAGGACAACTCCTGATAAGAAGATATTCAAATTCCTACCCAAAACTGAAACTTCTGTAGGAGATTCCTTAGATGACCCTTGGGGCCAGCTAATAGACCAAACTGCCCTATTAAAATTTATGACTCTGGGCAGCAGAACTAAATTATGGCAGATTTTATTGCCCAACTGACAGTTTGAGTTAAGTTATGACTCATTTGGGGCAAGGAGCTGTCAACTGAGCTCCTGCAAAGACCTAAGGAGACATCAGGAGATCCCTACATCATAGAAACCGACAATTTATGCTTTTGTTGTGCAATCATCATGTGACACACATCTGCACATCTCCAGACTACAGGACCACATTAACTGATTTTCGTATTCAAAGTAAAATGTACTTTGAAATGTTGTGTGGTGATCTCATACTCATACCTAAAGAACTGGAACTTTGCTTACATGCCAATTTTAAGGCCTAACTGAAAAACACATGCTGTGTGTGTGTGTGTGTGTGTGTGTGTGTGTGTGTGTGGAGAGGTGTGACCCTTGTAACCCTCTGCCAGCAGCATGCTACACACTGACTGGAAAGACTCTTAATACAGACTTGCATTTTGATCTGCAGCTCCCCAGGGAAGACCCAGAACACGCTGGAGGGATTACATATCTCGTCTGGCCGGGGAATGCCTTGGGGTCCCCCAGGAGGAACTGTAAAGTTTTGCTAGGGAGAGAGATGTCTGGAGTACTCTGCTTAGCCTGTTGCCCCTGTGACCCACCCTTGGATAAGTGGAAGAAAATGGATAGATGGACGGATTTTCATTGTCGCTTCAATTGTAAGTGTGTGGTTCAGTTGATCATTTTATTCACTTGTCTCTGCTGTATTTATTGTTTCATCATTTATTTTGCAGTCTTTTAGGAGTAGTTTTGCTGTATAGTGAGTAGTTTTATAAACCTTTCGTTTATGAAGACACTTGATCTTGTGATGTGTGTGTATGTTTAATGTCGAGTCACTGTACACCTGGAAAAAAACCCTCAAATTATGGGACTAGATTAATTAATAAGGCAAAATGAGCTATCAACCGTTCTATTTCAATGGGTGGTGCTGCAAGGTTTTTAAATTCTAATTCTTTATGGAAACCTATTGTTCCTGAATGACGCAGTTTTGCATTATGAGTTGTTTCATATTTTGGTATTGATTTATGCACAGATATATTTATTATTATATAAACCCCTTAAAAAGAAATTGCTTCAAAATTTCCAGTTGGTAAATCACAGTGAAAACTTTCACTTTTGGACCAGTTGTCCTGGAAAAGTGTGCACTGTGACCAGTAGGGCAGGCGATGTGTGTGTGTGTGTGTGTGTTCATAATAATAATGATAATAATAATAATAATAGATATCCGCAACTCAGACTCACTCTCATTTGAAAATAAACTCCAAGCCCACCTTTTCTCTACAATTCTTGTCTCCCACTGCCTCCCCAAATCTGAACTCTTATATCACTGACTTTTGCTTTTGCATTCTGTTCTTGTATCTCTATCAGTTCTGTTCATGTTAGTGTTTTTTCATTATTTTGTATTCTCTATTTGGCATTTGTATGTGTTTTTCTTTCTGCAGTTCATGTAAAGCGTCATTGAGTACCTGGAAAAGCACTATTTAAGTTGTATGATTCTTTCTCTTTCTTACTCACTCACTCTATCTATTATCATTATTATTATTATTATTATTATTATTAGTTATTAGGTGTAATACTGCACACTGCAAAACAACTGCAATACATGAAATTTAGATGAACAGATATAACAATACAAAATGTAATGACAAAATCAAAATAACAATATGTCTCTCAATGACAAATATTCATTCACTATTTCCATTTAAAATAGGCCATTCTGTCAGTTACAAATATCTATCATAATACTTCCTTCATAGGTGTAGTTAAATGAGGCGTGGATCATTCTGATAGATGGCGTAGATCATTGTGTCAGCTACAAATTTTTATCAGAATGTACTACTTCCTGTATAAATGTAGTTAAATGTGGCATAGGTCATTCTGTCAAGGGTAATAGATCATTTTGTCAAATTGAATGACTTTTATGATATATTGAGCTATGCCGCCCAACTATAAGAACATTCAGTTCAAGTTTGGGTAGGGTGGCTGTGGATATTAAAAGCCCCTGACACTACTTAGCCTGTTATTGTATGAGTTCTTGACTGTTTAGACTGATCAAGTGTTGATTTAATTAAACCCCATCATATCACCTCTGCGTGCTAACCTTTTTCCTGAAAATTAATCTCTAGTCTGTAGAAAGAATAAAAGATTATCAAAATGTGGATGAGTTTATTGGGTCCAAAAGAATCTGATTTAATAATCTCTGAAACATGCAAATAAAATGTGTGCATATCAAAAGCCAATAACTTCTTTGAAATATTCAAAATGAAGCAATGAAAATAAAAGGCTTGCAAACGATTAATGAATAACATGAGGTAAAGTTAAAGTGAATACAGGACAGAATCTGATTTTCCCTTTACCTATATGGAAATTTACTTTAAATAAAAGTCTTTAAGTTCAATGTCATCCAAACTGAGGTGACATTAGTAAGGTTTTGTTTTTTAAAACTAGTGCACACTTTCTATGTTGCATACCCATTTTTTTAAACTGAACATATGTTTTAATAATTGCGTATGCATTTTGTGAAATGGCTGCATGAAATAGATAGTGAACATGCATTTTTTAAAATAAAATATTATTGTTGTCACCTCCCACGCTTGGTAATTTAACTCATCATTTCTAAGTCACACAGGTGTTTGGGCAAAACCTTTCAACCTAACAATGCATTTTAGATCTTCTAAACAATGCTTATCATTTGAATATTACATTAATGTTAACATTATATTACAGCTGCGATTTTATTCATTCAGAATTACATTAAAAAACAGCTCACATCTCTTTCTTTTCATGTAAAGACATGTCTAACAACTGCAAGTGTAACAACAGTCCACAAATGTAATAGCAAACAAAAGTAATACAAAACTACAGTAGTACTTTTAATGTAATAATCCCCCAACATAATAAAAGTTCCACAATTGTAATAGCATTTCCCTACTACAGGGTTATTCATATTTTCCTGCAATTACATTTACAGTATACTATGGTTCTACCATGTGGAGGTGCAGGTGGACTGGCAGTGGACTGAACCAGTTATTACAATTTTTAAAGCTTAAGATTTTAACCTTCCCACAAACATAACAAATCCCTGCAAATGTAATAGCTTTAACATTTGCAGAAAATTATATATTTTGTTCGTAGTAGGCAACTGCTAAGAAATCGTGGGATTATTACATCAAAAGCTGCAGATTTGTATTATGTTTGTGCTATATTATATTTGCAGGCTGTCATTATGTTGGGGAGTGTTTACAGTGTCAGTGAAACAAAGCTTCTGGTCATGCTCTGAAGCAACCGCTGGGCAACCAACGTTAAAAGAGACTGCAAAACCTTTTAAGAACCCAAAAGATCTTAATAAATCATTGTCTCATTTCTTATTCAAAGATATGCCATTTCAGCTGCGCAACGCTGGGATTCCTTACAGCCTGTTCTACCTGGCTAGACTGGTGATAACAACTGACGGATCCAGACACTCATTCACTGATTCACAAGAGGCTGAAAAATTCCTGAACTCCAACAACCTGACCGTGGCTGAGAACTGAGGTGATGATGCTTCCAGAAACCCTGAATTGAGGGAGATCAGGTGAAACACATATTTACTCAGGACATGTGAAGTTAAAGATTGATTTCTTGGAACTGATGAGACAGGTTTCTAAAAACTGCCTCTTAGGCAGACAGGTCTGATTGTACGTTAGTTATACACATATTATGATTTTATTATTATTATTTAATGGTTTTTCTCTCCTTTTTACCCTTTACCACCACCAAATCCTATTGAATTTGAATGGTTAATTAAGTTAAATATTTATTTACTTATTCATCTAATTTATTTATATTTTTATTTATTTTATGTTACAAACAATTTTGGGAGAAAGGAGTTGAATTTCATTTTTTATTGCTATTTTAAAATGCGAAATGCTAGGCCTAAAATTTTAAGTTATCAGTTTCAAGAAGGAATAATATGGTCCAGAAGGAATAATATAAGTGCTCAAAAGGAGCTTAGTGGTAAGTCAAATGTCCTCTTTCCTCTCGAAGTTTAAGTGGACAGAACTTGTTCTTTTTCTAGGTTATCTCTTTGTCTTTTGTTCAGGTAAAGATAGAGAGGGGTTCAAGTTACGTTTCAAGGGGTCCTTTTTAGTTTGTTTTGTCAGATTTTTTTTTTTATTTTTATTTTTTATTTTTTATTTATTTTAAGTGGAGGTCATGTGAAAAATATAATTCTATGGGTCTGTCTGTTATTAGATTACAAAAAAAGTCATGGCAGGAAAACATGATCAATCTGTAAAAACAGTATCACAAAATTTGGTCCAGTTTGTTTCATGGAATTGTAAAGGACTTAATGGCGTCATCAAACGTAATAATGTATTAGCCCACCTTAAAAGATTAGGAACAGACATTGGCTTCCTATAAGAAACACATTTAAAAAATCAGGATCACAGGAGATTAAATTGCAAGTGGATAGGATAGTTATTTCATTCTAATTTCAATGTGAAAAGTAGAGGCACAGCAATATTGATTAAAAAAACTATACCATTTATAGCAACTAAAACGATTTCAGATCCTCTTGACAGATTTGTCATTGTGACAGGGACTCTTTACAATAATCCAATTACACTGGCAAATATATATGCTCCTAATGTGGATGATGAACAATTTATCAAATCTTTTTTCGCAGTATTACCAAATTTAGACTCCCATCAGCTCATAATTGGTGGGGGCTTCAATTTAACCTTAGATCCTAACTTGGACAGATCATCACGTAAACCAGCAATCATCTCCAAATCTGCTAAGTACATTCAGACATTCATTAATACATACAAATTAACAGACCCATGGAGAGCTTTACACCCTAACAGTCGACAGTATTCCTATTTCTCTCCAGTCCACCATACTTACTCAAGGATAGACTTCTTCTTAACAGACTGTGAGCTTCTACCACGAGTTAGACAGTGTGGTTATGAAGCAATAGTACTGTCTGATCATGGCCCAATTACCTTACAAATAACTTTTGGAAATAAGCAAATGCCAAAATCCTGGCGATTCAATAATAATTTACTCTCTGATCAGAGAGCAGTTGAGGGAATTAAAAACCAAATAGATCTGTATTTGTCTATAAATGATAACGCAGAAACCTCGAGATCCACGTTATGGGAAGCACTAAAAGCATATATTCGAGGGCATATAATTTCATGGTCTAGTTTAGTAAGCAAACAACGAAAAGGAAAGGAGGCTAAAATAATTGATGAGATAAAAAATATTGATAACCAGTATTCAACTTGCCCCTCTGCAGATTTACATAAAAGAAAGCTGGCACTCCAAACAGAATCTAGTTTACTTTATACCAAAGAGACAACTAAACGTATGATTAAAACAAAACACAAATATTATGAACATGGAGAAAAAGCCGGCAGGATATTGGCACATCAAATAAAAGAACAAGCGGCATCAAGATCAATTACTGAGATACGTACCGATACAGGACAAATCACTATAAATCCAAAAGAAATTAATGACACCTTTAAAACCTTTTACACCAAATTATATACATCAGAATCTAAGGGTGATCAATCACTGATAGAAAATTTTCTGGAAAACATTAGTATCCCAACAATTAGTCCAGATAATAGAGAACAATTAGATAGACCTATAACAAAAGAAGAGATAGAACAGGCAATACATAAAATGCAAAATTCCAAAACTCCTGGCCTTGATGGTTATACCTCTGAATTTTATAAAGCTTTTAAGTGTCAACTTTCACCAATATTATTAGCAGTTTTCAATGAAGCACTTGCTAAGGGCTGCTTGCCACCTACTTTTTATCAGGCAAGCATTTCTTTAATTCATAAACAAAATAAAGACCCTTTAGAACCAGGATCATATAGGCCCATAAGCTTGCTGAACGTGGACTACAAAATATTGGCTAAGATTCTTGCATTGCGCTTAGAAACAACTTTGCCAACAGTAATCTGTCAAGACCAGACAGGATTCATAAAAAACCGACAATTGTTTTTTAACATTAGGAGATTGCTAAATATCATTTATACACAAACTGCAGATTGTAAAACCTCAGAAATATTGCTTTCTTTAGACGCAGAGAAGGCCTTTGACAGGGTCGAATGGGACTACCTCTTTTCGACCCTGTCAAGGTTTGGATTCGGCCCTCAATTTATTGCCTTTACAAAATTATTATATGCTCAACCACAGGCCTCAGTACGGACAAACAATGTGTGTTCTGAATTTTTTCCTCTAAGTTGCTCTACTAGGCAGGGCTGCCCCTTATCTCCGCTATTGTTTGCGCTAGCCATAGAGCCTTTGGCCATTTCTTTACGAACAGCAAAGGAATATTCAGGAGTGAGAAGAGCAGGAACAGAGCACAAAGTATCTTTATATGCGGATGATTTATTACTGTACATCAAAGATCCTGAAATATCAATACCAGCTATCATTACACTCCTTAAAAAATTCGGATCGGTGTCAGGTTACAAACTGAATTTATCTAAGAGCATATTATTTCCCATCAATTCAGAAGCAAAACAAAATTTAAATACTTTCAGTTCTTACCCATTTGCAATTTCTAATCATTTTAAATATCTTGGAATCAATATTAGTCAGGAATTTTCGCATCTTTTCAAACATAATTTTTCGAAACTTTACGAAGAAACAGAAAATAATCTCAAAAGGTGGGCTAAGAACACAATCTCATTAGCAGGACGCATAAATATTATAAGAATGAATATCTTACCTAAATTTTTATTTTTATTTCAGTGTATCCCTATCCTTATAAATAAATCATTTTTAAAAAAACTAGAATCTTTAATTTCCAATTACATTTGGAATGGTAAAACTCCCAGAATTAGAAAAGTGTTTTTACGAAGATCTAAAAGGCTGGGGGGGATGGGAATGCCATGCTTTCAACTATACTACTGGTCATGTAATTTAAGATCTATGTCTTTTTGATGTCAACCACAGGGGGTTGGTTGGTCAAGGATGGAAAATCATAGCTGTCATCCGTCTTCGCTACAGGCAATGATCTACTCACCTCTACCTATCTCTAACTTAAAAGTCGGAAATGTAGTAGTCTCACATTCATTAAAAATTTGGTCTCGGATTAGAAAACATTTTGGGTTAAAGGAAGGTTCCGTTTTGACACCGCTGATTAATAATCATACACTCAGACCATCTCTTGTTAATCCAACATTTATCCAATGGTATCATAGTGGGATACACACCTTGAAAGATTTATATATTAAAAAATATTTCCCCCATTCCAACAATTGCAGGAGAAATTTCATTTACATAATAGAGATTTTTTCAAATACTTACAAATCCGTAGCTTTGTTAAGAAAACATTTCCGTCCTTTCCCCATGAACCCCCTGAATCCATCATGGAAACATTGCTCCAATCTGACCCTTTAAAAAAGGGTTCAATATCCAAAATACACGACACTCTGTTTCAAATAGACTGTACAGCTACACTGGATCATCTAAAAGAAGCCTGGCAGGAGGATCTGGGTGTGGAAATCTCAGACAATCAATGGACAAAAGCCCAGGACAATGTGCACTCCTCATCTGTATGCATAAGACATGGACTTCTGCAATTTAAGATATTACACAGACTGCATCTGTCCCAAACTGAAACTTTCTAAGATGTTTTCTTCAGTGAGTCCATCCTGTGACAGATGTGGACAAGATCCAGCTTCTCTAGCACATATGTTCTGGAAGTGCCCACAAATTGTTAATTATTGGAATAGGATATTCCAAACTCTATCTGAGGTTTCACAGAAACAGATCTTACCTGATCCCGTACTAGCATTGTTTGGAGTGAAACCTATTAATGTATGACTCTCAACTAACCAAGATAACATGATTCGCCTTGTAACATTATTAGCAAGGCGATTGATATTGCTTAATTGGAAACAGAGAAAACCCCCAACCCATGCAGCTTTACTAAATGATGTAATGCAATACTTGGAGTTAGAAAAAATAAGATACTCATTAAAGGAGAAAGAACACATGTTTTACTCTATATGGCAACCTTTCATGGATTATTTTAACAAGAAAGACCCATGTAGGAGAAAATGACTGAATGGAAAAAAAAAAATGGATGTAACAATATTATAAGTATTACTTTGCTTTTTTTTGTTTTTATTGTCCCAAAATGTTTATGTATGAAACCATGCATTTATATTTTATTTTTGTATGTTTTGGAAAATGTAAAACCCCAATAAAAAGAAGTTTGAAAAAAAAAAAAAAAGATTTCCCCGCCATTTCAAACAGTTGAAAACCCTGGCTGTTTACGTAAATATCTGATTGCCACTTGACAGAAAATGTTTGTTTCTGAGGTCAAGTGATTCCAGTAATTTAAGTGCTTTTCAGTGTAGGTTTTAAGAGTTTTAAACATATTTTGATGATTATCTGGATGAAATTGTTAAGCACAATAATTTTGACAGTTTTTTTTATACATATATTGTAAACAAGCAACTCCATATACAATATTAAATAGAAAATTCACCACCTCTTCTGTGAATGTTCAGTCAGTGCATGCTGTATTGACAAAAAAAACTGTTGCTGCCAGTTGTAACCTACATGTACCATGATGTATTACACAAGCTACTGACGCCCACTTAAACACAGTGAAGCCTGCTATGCAGGTGATAAAATGGAAACATGGAAGCTCAGTAGTCCGAACCAGCGTGAACCAAGATGGTAGCTGATTGGACATCCACATAAGATGGCAGATTTTCCCTTTTAGTTAAGATGGTTTCTACCCTGCTGTTCTGGTGAAAACTATTTGTGTCATGAGATAACAAGCTTTGATCATGGTTGCTCATAACAAGGCAAAAAGGACAGGTCAGTAAAATAGTCCATCTCTATCTGGATGGCAGTGAATACAGTATATGTGGAATAAATATTTCTATGTTGGAGTGAAGATGGTCTCTCAATCAATTTAGATCAAAGGAATCCTTCAAAAGGGATGCACCCACGTCCTGCTTCTTCACCCTGCTGGTTGGGGTGTGCTGAATCATAGGGAACAGAAGTATCTGTGGACAGGGAAAGCAGTAAGTCCAGCCAGAGCTATACCCAGACTGTCCCCTACACTGGCAGCAGCCATGGCAAACTCCCTCTGTCTATCTTCAGTCTGTTGGACAAAACACAGATGGCAGAATGAACACACATATTTACTTCAAGGCTGCAACTCAGGTGCACACAGAGCAGGGTGTAATGGAAATGTATTACCACACATAGACACACATTTACTGGCATTTTTAAAATAAAAATTAAAAAAACAGCAGTGTTTGTTGATACTGTCAGAAAGGTGTCAATTAAAACTGGCTTCTGTATGTTAATATTTAAAGCCTTTGGACAAAATATTAGAGACAGATTTAAATTTTTTGTCTTCAAGTACTTCACCAACCAAAGTTGGAAACAAGTTCCCGCCACCAGCCATGGTGGCAGGTAACAAAGGCGGCATTTAACAAATGACTGATAAATCGTCTGGGGGCTTCTTGAAAGCAGTGGGGACAAGGAGCTGGGCTTGAGTTTGTTTTTCCTCATCCCAGTGATTTGCAGATCTGGTTAATGCCACTGATGTTGCCTGAGCATGTTTGATGTATTTCCTTTCACATCCAGTATAACAGTGGAGAAATGCTGATACAGCGCCCTTCTCTTACACACAACTCTCTCTCCATTGCTGTTGTAGCTGTGCAGGAACCTGCAGGCGGGTCTTCCAGCTCCACCCTTTTATTTTAGCTTTCCATAGTGTGACCGACTCCCTGCCAATCACCATTTTGTGCTATCCTCAGCATCTTGCTTACACTGCTAATCTACATAACACCGGTATGTCCAGCTGTAGGAGCAAGACAATTTTGGACCCAGGCAGGCAGGAAGGAAAGATCAGGAGGACAAAATAACACTTTCCATATGTGATTAAGATTCTGATGTAGAGAAGGCAAGTCAGGGAGAGAGATTTTGCATTTGTGTGTGTGTGTGTGTGTGTGTGTGTGTGTGTGTGTGTGTGGTAGATTGTTCAAAGACAATGTTGTGATCTACAGTAAACACCTGGCTGTTTGGGTGTCTTTATTTTCTTTTGTTGTAATGTACTTTTTATTGGCATTCCTCAATAAACATTCAGTGTATGCATACAGGAGATATACATGCCTGTCAGAGATCGCTTAGTATTTTCACCGGTACACACACG
>NW_024631757.1:0-1173 GCF_008729295.1 Plectropomus leopardus
AACAATTAGAGAGGACACTGAAGTCATGGCAAAAACTAAAAAATCAAAACCCCAAACCTGGCTTTTCAACAACTTTGTTATACTGTACATTGATATTGGATTGATTTAGGTTGTGACGTCAGTTGACCAAAATTGAAATGTCAATGTCAGGACCATCTTTGATGCCAACATCAATTTGACATAGAATACTGATGACAGATGACATTGCTATTTTGTTGTTTTGAAGTTGTGCTGTTAAAGTGGAACATCATCTTAGTTAAGAATACCAACATGTTAATTCCATATCCCTAGAAAAGTTGAATCAGTATTTATAAACATGAACTACCAGAAACCAGAGAAGTGAAGTCTCAAACTTGTGATGTCATTAAGTATAATATCTGGAGCTGCTCCACAGACAATGAATAGGAGCCTGATTTTTGTGAGCCACCACATATATATATATATGTGTGTGTGTGTGTGTGTGTGTGTGTGTGTGTGTGTGTGTGTGTGTGTGTCCAGCTATGGAAAAACCAGGAACAAGTCACCCGATGGGCATTTTGAGTTATTTACAGATTCTGAAAGTGTAGTTTCTAAGCTTTCCAACGATATCTACCACATGGAAATATGAAAATATTTGAAGAAGTGGATCATTAAAAGATAGCTTCTAGCATGAAAAACAGTTTGTAATCCCTGTATGTGACTTCAAATGAACACAAACGTAACATAGATAACTTGGACGTTAATGAAAACTCACCCCATAAGAAAATGAAAAGTATTTCTGCAGTCTTCTTTGCCCCCATAAGATAACAAGTTTGGGGGTGCTTTCTTTTTGTTGCAGGCTTCTTGGTGGATGTAATCATCTCAGAAGTAACTACTGTACGCCTGTTCACCTCAAGGTGTCCAATTATTCTCATATCCTGCCACTTTCTTTCGGCCGCTAAAGAATCCATCCGTATGATGTACATAAGCTCTGGAGAAGTTTGCGGCTACACGACTGTATCCCAAGGAGAGAACTCTCCTTTCTTCTTCCGTAGCATTTTGCTGTTGTCAGTTTCGTCAGTTTTATCTTCTAGTTCGGGTTCAGAATCAGAAGTGAGATCGGTGTCAGCATGACCAGAAGCATCTGGCTTCTTGAAGAAGTACTGCCAAAGATTTGTGCTGTAACAGGCCCAATTTAGTTCTTCTGGAATTCAT
>NW_024631758.1:0-4524 GCF_008729295.1 Plectropomus leopardus
TGCTAAGTATTTGGAGCAAATTGGGGTTCAGCGTCTTGCTCAAGGACACTTCAATGTGTGGACAAGTGGGGCTGGATGCTGAACTGCCAACCCTGCGATGTACCTGTCGAACCACGGCCTGCACCCATGTATATTTGAGCCATTACAAAGCATTTGCATGATGGAGACTTATGTCTGAAAGCCTGCAAGCCATTACTCTAATAGATGGATGGACTGAGCAATGTTATAGACTCTATGTCTGAAAATTCTCTAGAGTGAGGTGTGGCTGTAAGTGATAATGTGTGTGTGTCGTAAGGTGTGTGTAGTCATCCTGTGGAGTGTGTTATGACTGGGCCAGGGGAGTTCTCAGGGGTATAGCTGTAAATTAAGACAACAGCAGAGATGGGAGGGATGGAGGATAGGAGGAACACTTCCAGGTGTTACAGAGCGTTTAATCACTCACCTGTGAGACTAATGAGATGAGCAGGCAGGCCGCACACACACATTCACACCTATATACGCTCACACGTACGT
Organism: Plectropomus leopardus; assembly: GCF_008729295.1. Classification (NCBI taxonomy): domain Eukaryota; kingdom Metazoa; phylum Chordata; class Actinopteri; order Perciformes; family Serranidae; genus Plectropomus; species Plectropomus leopardus. The sequence goes on from NW_024631758.1 coordinate 514, forward strand.
TCCATAGACTGGTGGGACTAATTACCCAAACTCCACCGTGGTGAACGCAGCACGGCTGGTAAAAGCTCCAAACACACATACAAATACGCGACAGCTTGCTGCTGCCTCCCCAACTCATTACGCCGCTCATCTCCGGCTCCTCGCCTCATTCCGCCGCCATCTGAAGGAGACACGGAGAGAGAGAAGAGAAAGAGAGTGGTAGCTAGTAGGTCAGGAGGAAGATAGGCAGAGGCAGCTATTCTCCACGCAGGCTGTGGCTGCAGGCAGTGCTACAGGTAACAAACACATCAGTCACATACACAGAGCACCTGTTACTGTACAGATGGCAAGCCCTGGGAGAGAGGCAGGGAGAGCAATGAAGAAAGATGAGCCATCAGACAGAGAGGGAAACACAGAGGAGGAGACAAAGAGAAGGGAGGAATCATATTTTTCACAGGGAGATTGTTAAAGGAGATCGAGGACGGGGGGGGGGGGTGGGGGCAGGGGGGCTGCACCTGTTTGTGAGGGAGAGATGGAGGGAAGAGGAGGAAGAAGGGGAGGGATTTCCTCACCTGTGTCTTCTGCCTGCAGCAAATAGAGTGTAATCTAGTGAGTCTCTCTCTAAGTTCTATGTATATCATTAAACACGCACACACACACACGCGCACACACATCTTCATCTTTTTTATCGCTCCTTCTTCTCTATCTCTTTTTTGTTCGACTTCACATGAGAAATAATCCTCTTCATTACCTGTACCCTCATCAAAGACACTGTAAAATTCTCCAAAGCTCTTTTTGCTCTTGAGATCTGCCATTATAATTTCTTCCTCTATAATCATAGAATAAAGGGTTTTAGTGTGTGTGTGTGTGTGTGTGTGTGTGTGTGTGTGTGTGTGTGCGTGCGTGCATGCGTGTGTGTGCGCGCGTGTGTGGTTTGTGCCCCCAGCCACATATCTTAATCTCCTGTCTATTAGCATATTCAGAGTTCTCCTTTAGCTGGTGGAGGCATCTGATAGGCTAATTTCACAGCCCCGCTGGCCTTCATCTTGCTCCAGGAAGTGAAGAGGATGATGTGTCTTGGGAATAAGATGAGAAGAGGAAAAAGAAGTGCTCCAGCCTATTCTGTCTCACTCGCTTCTCTCAACAGATTTAGCTGAATTCTGAATGAGCTAAAGGTAGTCTGGAAATCAAAACGATTCATTTTGGCAAAGGTAAACTCTTGGCTTTTGGTTGGAGCTGTTATTGGTGTCATATATTTCCTGTTTTGGACAGACTGTTGACACTGTTCTTGAAGGATTTTTAATTAGAGAGAGGGTATGATCTCAGTAAATAGGGGTTTCAATTAGAGGTCGACCGATTTATCAGTTTGGCAGATAAGTCAGCACTGATAGCACGTTTTACAAACTATAGCTACTGGCTGAACATGTCAACAATAGCTGGGAGAGAAACAGGGGAGTCAACAATGAGTCAACTGTGGGTCCAGCTCCATAGAAAGCATCTGTATGAGTGTGTCTAGTGTACTGCCCTTCATTTCAACGTGTATTTACAGTAAGTATGAAATTTCTGGCAGGACCACAACAGATGTTTGGATGTATCATTAAACCTCATGTTTTTTGTGGGTTTTTTTGGAGGGGGGGGGGGTGTATCTTGTGTGTGTGTGTGTGTGTGTGTGTGTGTCCCTTTTTTATCATTCTGTATTCCCTATCTAAATTTTTCTGGGTCTGTGAACGCAGGTTGAACTCTTCATTAGTATTTTCTCAGCAGCAGTTTGTGAAGTTTGAGTTGTGGGGATGATAACTGATCAGTTGATCTGGTCAGAGTGGATCAGATTAGTTGAATGGATGTGAGGAGCAGATGCTGCAGAGGAGAGTGAACAAAAACTTTAAGGCCCAGTGCAATTAATGCTCAAGTTTCACTTTCAGCTGCTCCATCTGTGCCTAGAGTACTCTCTGCAAAGTGTAGTTCAATGCATTAACGACCAGTCTATGTTTTCTAGTAGAGCTCCTATTGAACTGTCCAGCTCTAAAAATAATACACTGTGGCAAATGTATTGATCATGGCTGCCACAAAGGCATTCATGTTTGGGTAACCTTATTGACTAAGTGAATGACTTCGGCTTTTTCCTGTTTCAAACTATCGTTACTATATCAAGTCCAGTATCACTTGAACTGTAGTTTCAATTTGATGCAGAAAAATGGACTTTTTTAGGCTCGTCAAGTTTTGGGGCTATAATCCTTTACATATCCTTCAGAGCAAAGTGGTCAAATTAATTTAAGAGAGAACATTAATGGGGCTTTTAAGGGCTCTTTAAGAATGCTTAAAGAACAGTTGCACTATTAAAATGCCCTTTTAATAACTGTGTAGATTTTCTCTCAGATTTCCAGCTGTTTTATTTCAACAAACCAAAGGGATCATTTAACGAGCACTACTCCAACATTCATTTTTCTTTGAATACTTGTTCTGTCATTGCAGGAATGGAACATGACATTTCCTGAGACGTTTATGACCAAAACTTTTGCATGCTTAACTACATAATGTCAGTGAGACATTAAAAAAGCCAGATTTAGAGTGTTACCAGTGCGTTGCTTACAATATGAGTTCTTGATGTTATTTTATCCTCTATTTCACAGAGAGGGATTTTAGATTTATCCATGAAGCGATCTCTAAAAATAAAAAACAAACTCTAGAAGTGCAGACTTGTGTCTTATTCCTAAATAGCTCACAGAGGTCATGCTATCGAGCAAGGAGTATACACTGGCCTTTAATATTAATCCGCACAGATGCCATGAGCCTCTCTGTGCATTTGGCAGTGGGCAGTGTTGTGTGTGTTTGAGAGAGGAGGAGGAGGAGGAGGAGGAGGAGGAGGAGGAGGAGGAGGAGGACGACCGGGGGAATCAGATTGCCTATTCCAGTCACATAGATAGGCTTTCACTCCTCAGCCTGTGACAGCACATTTCCTTCTCTCTTCATGCTGGTTGCCTCTTCTCTACCAGCTCCCTTTTCCCTCCTCCTCCTCTTACTTTTCTCTTTCTCTCAAATGCAAATGCAAATTCAGATTAGCTTTATTGGCATAACAGGCATTTGTGTATAACAAAAAACAGGGTTCGGTAATAACAGTGAAATTCTTGTTGTTCTTTCTTTTAATCCCAGCTGCCTCTTTCACTTTTAGCACAACTGTCTTCCTCTCTGGCTCCCTCCCTCTTACTCTTCCTCTCTCCCTGTCCTCCTTTTTGTTTTCCACACACCTCTCCCCAGCTCCCCCCGGTCCTCTCTGTGCTGCTGTATGTATTGGTATCATTAGCAGCTGCACTATGATGGATGGCACTGAGAGGCTGGGCCCTGACGGGGTGGGACTCTGCTTTAGCACAGTATCATTACCTGCACCACGTACACACAGATAATGCAGACACAAAAGCACGTGTGTATCGCTCTGATGCTGTGTGTGTGTACTTAGGTATCCGCACCAAAGTGCATTTACAATGGATGCGTGCTTGAAGCAAATGATGTCATTCAGAGGCCTGCTTACGGCTGGAAAAATGACTATTGAATTTTAACATCCCTCTCACTAACACGTTCTTACAAACACACACGCTCAGAAACACACACAGCCTTTTCTGAGTTTTAAGAGGTTTGTATTGACTCGGAGCCCCATAGGGAAGTGAATGCCAATAGCCCCTCTACTCTCTGTGAGAGTTCAGACAGACCAGCAGTCCAATAGACCATAGGGTGCTAAAAGGGTCTATTTAAAGAGCTGGCAGAAAGTTTCACCTCCAGGAACTTTCACAGACTCCATATGCAGCATGAGATTTTCACGCATTGCCATGGTGCTTGTGTGTGTGTATGTGTGGCTGGAAATGTTTGCACAAAGTTCAAAGAGTTTGAAATTCAGAAATGGAAATTATGCAAATCGTGTCCTGAGTCTGACAATCCCGTGGTGGTTTACACCGACTCTGTTGATGACATCAGGCTGCAGTCTTTATCTGGGCTTGATTTGTGTGTGAGTGTGTGTGTATGTATGTGTGTGTGTGTGTG
>NW_024631759.1:0-7841 GCF_008729295.1 Plectropomus leopardus
TCAACTTTGTCCTGTTTTTGCTTGATGAACAGGCTGGCAAAGATGTTGAAGATCAGCTGCCTCAGTTGAAGGAAGTCCTTCTGACCAGTCCTGGTGCTTAAAATTGATTAAACTAAACACCTGGAAGCACGATCCCATTGTTACACATTTGTTTTTACACAAACTGCTAAAAGTAATTAAAACTGCTTCATATCACAGGGACACTTTTCATCTTATGTTATTCATGTTGTGCATTCAATTTTTGTCCTTATTTTTATCTTATTTTTTATCATGAGGGTTTTATGTAGTCTATTCCAATCTTATTTTATTTTTACATGCAGGTTTTATTATGTCTTTATGTTTCTTATGTCTTTTCATATGAAGCATTTGATGCATGTAATTTTATTGTTGTGAAGCATGTTAGACTTTCTTGTATGAAGGGTGCTATACAAAGAAATTTTTATGAAAAAATAAATAATTTATATTATTATATTTTGAAAAGATCAGACATCCCACAGGAAGTCCCAGTTTTATTACTACTGCCTTAAATTAACTGTACATCAAATTTTGTGGGCACGAACCATGTGAGTTCTCTACATTATGGTCTGAAAGAAAACAGAAAGTTATGGAAAGCAATGTCATCTGTTTGCATGTTTATGTTGTTGTAACATTTATTGCTCTGCTTTTCCCGTTAGGTTTGAACAAGAACAAAGAAGGAAGTGCAGCAGCGCATCCAGGGGAACTGAACTTCCTCCAAACAGGAAAACCTGTTAGAGAACCAGCATGAGTCTTAATTCACTAAAAAGACAGATGCCATACTCGCTGTGCACCTTTTCTCAGGTGTCAAATACCTCAAATAAGAAGTGTAAAATATGGTTGATGTCGCTGTGAATGCTCTTCAGTGAGTTTCACTTGTTTTATTTCCACTAATCATGCTTATCAGGGAGGGACTTCTCCATAAAAGGTTAAAAGTCCAAGTCATCTCTTTCTAAACGTAGTTTTGAAAAAATGAAATGAAAATAAGTCGTTAAATACTTCTGTATCTTTTCCCAGATGGCAGCAGGGTGTTTATTATTATTATTTTATTTATTTTATTTTATTATTATTAATTTATTTATTATATATGTATGTCTTTCTACTTGTTTATCATAAGGATTCCTATTAGCTGACCCCTAAGCGACAAGCTAGTCTTCCTGTGGTCCAACAAAAGCAAACAGTAACAATGATAATATAGTACTCATAAATAAAATAAGTAAACCAGCAAATAACAATACAAATATTAATGATCATACAAAACTATGACTACTTTAATAATGATATTAATAATGAAAAGATAGTAATTAACTCACCATCAAACAACCAATTTAAATTAAAAAAAAAAAAACATTAGAAAAAATTAAAGTGAAAAAAGTTTTTTATTTATTTTATAACTATCATACTCAAATAAATATAAAGCAACCAATTAAAGAAATAACTGGCGAACAAACCAAATAAACACCTCAGCTGCTCGAAAAGAATAATACACCTTCCCAGAAACTTGAAGTTACTACTTTTACTCAAGAAGCTCAAAGGACTGAAAAAGCTTTTTATTTTGAAAGAGCGAGCAACAGGAAGCATTTTCTGATTTTTTTTCTGTTCCTCTTCGCTGAAACAGACTGTTGCAGTTTCAGGACACGCACCAGGTGAGCTCTTTGCACTCAAAACACATACTTAATTATAATTTGAGCTGTATATTGAATCAGCCTGTTTATTGATCTGTGAACTGGAAGATATGGACACGCTGCTGATGGTTTCCATGGTTTTATGATCTGAAAGCGCGAGGAAAGTGATGGACAGAAATATAGCTATTTCTCTTCTTTCTTTTCTTTTTCTGTTTAATTTAAGTCATTTTATATAGTTGTTATGCACGTGTCTGTGGTTGGTCGACATTCAACACCATTATTTATATATTTTTTATCAACGTTTATAACATCCTTTCTCGTAACAGTTTTGCATAAACAAGGAAATGCATTTCTGGAAAACTGAACACTTCCAGTAATCAGGAGGAGGAGGGACAAAACTGAACATTTCCAGTAATCATGCACCTCAGGGAGGGATGGAACTGAAACTTGAGAGTTCCTCTTTGGCAATGTTGGAAGTTTTTTTCAGTATAAAGTTCACTGACATTTTTGAGTAATAATACGTACAGTACAAACTGGAGCTGCACCAGACAATTATTTTCAATACTGATTAATCTGCGAATTATATTCTTGATAAATGGATCTGTCGATAAGGCTTAAAAGTAACTTTTATTGATTATTATTGGTTTACGAAAATGTTTATCATTTGGTTTCTCTTAGTCATCTAATAGATTAATTGCTGCAGCTGTAGAGTAATCCTAATGCTTTAAATCACATTTATCGGGCCCCTTTTACTTCTAACATGCGGTCTAAAATCACACACTGGAGCGGCATGAGGCTGCTGCTTTTTTGTTTTGCGTAAAAAGCCAAAAGCGGTATAAAGAACAGACTTTGTGGCCGCCCCATAGTGCAATCTCTGTCTAAAAAGAGCTCATTGTTGCAGAGCAATAAGCTGGGTTATAGTTTAAAAGATGTAGGGCATGTTTGTGAAAAAAGTGAAACTGTGTTTCTGCTCACCCGAGACAATACCTTGTACCGTGCACTACTATTAAGCATGTCTCTGTAAGTGTTTCTTTGTCTCTTTGTAGTTGTTTGTTTCACTCCATTAAGTCCCTGTAGCTTTGTGCAGAGGCTGTACCCATCAGGCCAGTTCAGTCCTCCACCCCCCCCAAAAAAACAAACTACGTACCGATCACCTTCTGTTTTAACATCGAAGGGGGGCACCGGGTGCCGGGCACCAGGCATCCCCTCTGGCTGTGCCCCTTTTTGCAGGTTTTAAGATTTTAAGACTGATAAATTTTCCCTTTATTCAGCACACAAACACACACAAAAAGCCATAGACTCAAGAGCTTCATCCTCAGTTTTACCAAATGTTCTTCTTAGTATCTAGTTCTTTATACTTTTATTACTTTAAGTCTTTAAACTACCTCCTTGAGCGTCCATATGTTTGTTTTGTGATTCGTCTATGTGACCTTGCTGCTGTAACTGGAATCTCTCCAGTAATGGGATTGATAAACAGCCTGTATCTCTCAAACCTCCTGTCTCAAGACCTTCATGTCTTGTTGCAGGTGTGAGAGATGTCGATCACTGTTGTCAAAGACAAGAGCGCGACTGTGATCACGCTGGCGAGTGACGAGAAGAGCATGTTGCCTCCGCTGTGTCAAGTCCTCAAGACTCTTTGCTACAGTCCGATGTGCTGCTCAGTGAACAAGACGCTGATGAGGACCAATACAGTTTTGGTTCTTGGGGTGAGAGAGATGTATATGTATTTATTGATGTGCATTATCAGGTGGTGGTCTTAAGATGTTGTTAAAGATTAAAACAAACAAGATCTTAAAGTTTTGAATCTTTTGCAGACCATACAGATCATGGTGGGACTGTTCAGCATTGCTCTCGGGCCAGGGCGAACAAGCCTACATCCTGAGGATTTTGCCCATTTGGGAGTTGCTTACTGGCTGGGTGGTGTGGTAAGATATTATTTTCATGTTAATATAAGGCACAAGGTAGATTTATTAGTGATTTTTTAAACTAAAATTTGTACCTGGTCCTGCTGCATCTTTTGAGTTGAAGGATGAGTTGATTAAAATCATCAGCAGCTGTGAAAATTCCTTCTGGTTCCTGTTTATGGGATCACATAATTCCTGCAGTGCATTTTTAAATTTGCATCACAGTCTTGCGTCCCTATGGCTCCCAACAAGATATGTTAGGGTTTAACTCTGTCTCTGTGAAGATGTGTACAGAGCAGTCTCTAATCTCCCCGTTGATGAGTTAGCCTCAATCGCATCTCATACACTTTATTCTCCTATTAGCAGACATTAGCCAGAAAATGGCTCGGTCAGCCTCGCCCTGATGCAGGCTCTCCTCCCTCTCTTCGTCCGGCTTCAATTCTCCCCTCTCCCCTTTGACTCCATGGCCCCTCTTCTCAAAAGGGGCCATAGAGTAAAAAAAAAAAAATATAGCAAAAAAGTAGCGAGGATTTGAGGAGCTAATGGCAGCTGCATCTACATGCGCTACCGTTGTCATAGCAATCCGTTATTACCATGAAAACGTATATTTTTTTAAACATCACTACAAAGCACTATTGCAAAAGCAGTATCTTCTATTTTTCTTTTTCTTTTTTTACAAGACAAAACAAGTGAATTATCGTAGATTTAACATAGATTTTTTTCTGTCTTAAAAAAATTAAAAGAAAAAAACAGGTTAAATCTACGATAATTCACTTGTTTTGTCTTGTAAAAAAGAAGAAAAAGAGAAATAGTAGGGTAGTAGTATAGTAGGTTATACACAGATTTTTTTCTTCTTTTTTTAAAACACCATCACCCCCACTGAAAAAATACAGTGAATTTATTGCTTTTTTTCTTTTTCTTTCTTATAACAAACAAAACAAAAACGTAAAAAAAGTAATATACAGTACATTTTTTTATTTTTTATTTTTTTATTCTTTCTTAAAAAAAAAACAAAAAAAACAAGTGAAACACTGTAGATTTAACAGTTTTTCTCTTTCTAAAAAAAAAGATCTAGTGAAATATAGCATTATTGATTTGAATTAATTTCACTGTGTTGTGCTCTTTTTTCAGTTGATCTTTGCTGGAATCTTGTCCGTTTTTGTCGCGCTGTTCCCCAGCGCCTGCCTGGTGAGTAAACATCAATTAAACATGCAGATCTCATGAGTTTATGTGCTGCCTTCTGTAATGAATTTGATACCTCAGTTAGTTGAACAAACCATGAAATAATGTGAAAAAGCTCATTTTGATTTGTTGGGGAAATTCCTCACGTTTTACACTGATTGTTTTAACATTGCAGTCTCTTCCTCGCAGGTGGTCTTTGCTGTGTTGACAAACATAATCGCAGCTGTCGTCATCATTGTTGGCATCGTGCTGTGCGCCATAGACGTGAAAGAGGTCTCTGCACGCAGTATGTGTGACTGGGGCAGGTACAATACTCGAAATGATGATGACAACTGCAAAGGTGTGGAGTTCGTTTTCAAGGTAAGCATGCTTTTACAGGGTGACACTGATTTTATGCTTAATTTTCTTTATGTTAACCAAATCCATGAAAAAAAATCGGACAATGTATCAGTCCATCTCATAATGTTTTCCAATGTCTCTACCTCATCTGTGGCTGCTCTTTGAATCAATTTGAATTCCTTCTTTTTCATTACTTGTCTGTGTCAGCGCTTGTTGGTAGCCATGGACATTTCCATGATCGTCCTGACTGTTCTCCAGCTGTTTGTCTGCATCGGCGTCGTTGTTATTGGCATCAGCGCTTTGGGCAGCCTCAGGAAGAAAGAGGTATGAGCCAACACAAAGACACAATCCAGTAATACTTTGTCTTGTTGCTGTACAGGTGTTTACTTTGTTGTGTGTCAGCAGGGCGTCAAAGCTGATAAGGCTGACGAGCAGCTGTTGAAGGACGTCTTCGTGACCAGTCCCGGTGCTTAAAATCAATACATCGTTCATCCAAACACAGAGATGCTGATGAGCAACGCACCATTGCAGTCCTTTCATATATCATCTTAACATAATCCTACATGCTTTTAATCACAAATGCACTACAATTATTTTGCCAAAGACAAATATTTGTCTGTAGTCTGGTACAATGTAATTGGAATTATTTTAAATATGTTTCTTTTGATCAACGTCTGAATTATGATTAAAGCAAACTTCCTTTAATAAATAATAATGGAAAAATTGATGACAGTGTTTTGAGGTTTTTAAAATGTCGATACTGAAATTCCACTCAGCGGGGATCATGGATGGATTATTGAACAGGTCTGCTGGGCAGAGGCTCTGGGGCCCAAGTGTCACGGGCCTCCCCTGGCCTCAATCTGCAAAATGTAAAACGTCAAATTAAAACGTGCCGACCAGGAAGAGACTCAAAGAAAACACAAAGAGACAAAAAACAACTACAAAGGGACACAAAACTGACCAAAAACAAAACACACAAAGTTACCTCAAAGAGACATTAAACAAAGGTGCAGAAACACCTGTAGCGTTTAGAACAACTTTATTAAAAGACGAACATGTTTCGGGTTGTGGCCTTCTTCGGGATCATCATGAAGTATTACAATCAGAATTTAAATAAGGTAGAAATGAAAAGTAAAAACAACTAATAACATACATTCAAACACATATCAGCCAATGGCGTAGCGTATAAATAAGGTAGGAATGAAAAAATATCTATAATTTTGTTTAGCAAATATGAAGGCTCTTAAATATTATTAAAAGGTCTTAAATGTGGATCATAGTTTTACATAAGGAATACAAAGAAACACAAAAGCACAGAGTGTGCCCTTATGTTGGAGAAATGGTGGGGCCCTTTGCAAATCTGGGCCCTTTGTCTCCTAATCTCCTAATCTATCTCTCTATCTCTATCTATACCTGTCTGCAGACCAATACAATGTTTTACTTGCCTTTTTCAATCCGTCCACTAGATGCATCCATACTACCAAAAACTCACCTGGTGGCCCCGCCCATCTCCACACCTGTTCCCTCTCTCCTCGTCAGCTCTACAGATATTTATCCAGCCTCTTTCAACTCAAATCAGCTGCGCAAAGTTTCTGTGTGTTTCTGGATTTTGAAATTTGTTTGGACTTTGGATCCACTCTCCTGCCCCTCCTGTCTAATTTTTTGGGCTTGTTGTTGTTGGATTACCTTTTGAGTTTTGAGCCTGACCCACTTAAATGGCTTTGGTACCTGCCAGTAAGAACATCCATACCCTCATTACATCAGTGAACTGAACCTGTCTGCCTGCTTTGTCTGGACTGTCGTCATCCCAGATAAACTTCCAAAGAAATAAATGGTCTAAATCTGACACTTCTGACCGCAGTTTCAGTGCTGTGTCAGTTTGACCTGATTAGTACTTCTGTAATATAAGCCATTTTCATTTTAACAGTTGATTACACTAATTCAGTCCAGTAGATGAGGCTTCATACAGAAAAAATAAAAGCTTTCTAGTCATTTCTAGAGATTTTCTAATTTTTTTAATTGGTTAAGGTTAAAGAATCAGTGTGTAAGATTTGGGATATGATATAATTAATATTTATATAAATAATATTTGTCAAGTAACTGGTAACTAAGTTAATTAAATAAATGTAGTGAAGTAAAGGTATATATTTTACTCTAAAATGTAGTGGAGCACAAGTATAAAGTAACATAAGTACTCGAGTACAAATGCATCTCAAATTTCACTTGAGTACAGTACAGTACTTGGGAAAATGTTGGTTTCTTTTCACTGGTGACTGTACAAGAAACCTCAGAGCAGCATGTAGTATGAAATTGGTACACAGCTGGTTACTGTCCATGTTTTGACAGCCTTTTTCAGAACCAAATAGTATCACATGACATACTAACATGACAAACAGTGACAAAAATACATTGATTTTTTAATTTCCAGTCAAACCTTTCATAGTGACCTGTTATAAAGTCTTTGGAATGTTTATTTTGCTGATTTTACTGTTTTCTAATGCTGCTTTGTAAACAAATGTGCATACAAACTGTTGTATTTTTCAGTAAATCCATAAAACAGTATGTACACTATATATAGTAGCTAGATTATGACGACACATAAACAGAGATGAAATGAAAAGAAATGTCTTTAAAATTTGGGTTTGTATGTTAAAAAAAAAAAATTTAAAGGACATTTCTTCTTCTATTTAAGTCAAATATGTTTGATGGCAACAGTAGAAATGCAGTTTTGATATGCTATGCTCAAACTAAAAGTAGCATTTAAAAAAAAAAAAAA
>NW_024631760.1:0-2761 GCF_008729295.1 Plectropomus leopardus
TAATTTCTTGAGGATCCACAATAGTTTGGCCATTGGATATAATGGATGTGATTGATGTTTTGGTTTCTGGTTGTTTAATCTGCCATGCTAATACTTTTCCTGATTTATCGCCTTGCTCATAGAATGTTTGCCTTAGTCTTAAAAGACTAGAAGCTGCTCTGGAGGCAGAAACTTTGTCATATTCAGCTCTCAAAATTAGTAAATCATTTTCCAATTGTGAGTTACTTTTCTCATTAACTTTTTCTTGGAGAATCTTTATTTTCTGTTCCAGCTGCAACCGTTCCTCACGAGCCTTCTTTGATTTTGACCCAGTATAGCTAATAATATGTCCTCTGAGAAAGGCTTTAAATGCTTCCCATTTTGTTCCCGCTGATGTTTGTATAGTATTAATTTCAAAAAACTCGTCTATCTGTCTTCCTATATATTTGACAAATTCTTCATCTTGTAACCATTTATGTTGGAAATGCCATCTAGGCAGGTCTTTTGTCAGTTTTTTATCCATATACATCAAACAACATGGTGCATGATCTGAGATCACAATATTATCATAGAAACAATTTGGAATTTTTGATCGTAGTTCTGAGGAAATTAAAAAATAATCTATTCTGGAATAAGTCTAAAACCTATTAGAAAAACAGGAGTAAGCTTTGGCATTTGGTTTCAATTCTCTCCATATATCCAACAGATTCAATTCCTTAATGAAGTGATTAATTACTGTTCTACACCTGTTGTGTGATTGATCTGTACCTGTGGATCTGTCCATGTTGGGGTTTAGCGTACAATTAAAGTCCCCGGCTATTACATGTTGTCCCGCTAGTGTTGATAGCATAAGGAACAAATCTACGAAAAATTTAGAATCATCTGTGTTAGGGCCATACAGATTCACTAAATTTAAATTTTCTGAGACCAGGGAACCTTGGACTATTAAGTATCTTCCCCTTTTATCTTTGATTACATCTTTTACTTGAAATGGTACTGTTTTGTGAATAAGGGTCATAACTCCCCTGGTCCGGGATGAGAATGATGCTGTAAATACACTACCCTGCCACCTCCTCCTAATCTTTTTAGTATCCTCTTCTAATAGATGAGTTTCTTGTAGAAATACAATTTTGGCGTCCATATCCTTTAACTTATTCATGACTTGTTTGACTTTTCTAAGTTGCTGCAGACCCCTACAGTTCCAAGAAACAAAATTAAGATTTACTCCTTGAGACATTCCCTATGGGAAATAGTAGATTACCTTGCCATAAAAAAATACACTTGTTGAGAAGCATAACATACCTGGATGTTAGAACCACATCCAACACTGTGAACTTGAACTCTTCCCCCGTGCCCACAATTGTGGGAACCCCCCCCAGAAGTCTCCTGTCTCCCGTTATCGCTTGCAACAGTTCCACACTTAGTGAGGATCAGTCAATCCACTTCCTATTTTCCTAAACAAACAAACAAATCTCTGCTGCTCCTCCTATTGAGGCATTACTTATCTTGTCCTGAGTTTATACCTCATAACGGTTACATATTTTACCCCCCATATAAGATATGCCAAATTATTATAGTGTATGTATTAAGATTCCAATGGATGGAGCTTTAATATAAAAATAAATTCTGATCCATATTCTTTTTTTTTTTTTTTACATGTGCATAGCTATGTGACAAGCTCGTCCTATCTGCCTAATATTGTATCAGCCAGTGTGGTTGAATCATTTTAGTCTGTTATAGCACCATCCTTCAAATACAGCACACCGTCACAGTCTCATGTACCGGCATTACCGTTATTGTTCCTCGTCATTTAACTGTCCACGGCTTCCTCCCGGATCTTCTTTATGAACGTTTGTGCTTCGCCTGGGGTCTTAAAAGTGCGGGTTTGTCCTTTATATGTTACCAAAAGGTTGGCGGGGTGAATCACTCCATGTCGGATCCCAAGATTGCGCAGCTCCTGCCGGACCAGGTCGAACTGTTTCCTCAGTTGATGTATTCCCGTAGCCAAGTCTGAGTAGAACCTGACTTGCTGGTCCTTGTACCGGATCTCCTTTTTAGCCCGTGCGGCTGCCAATACTGACATCTTGTCCTTGTGGTTGAGAAACTTCATAATTAGTGTTCTCGGCGGCGCCTTGCTGTCCCTCATCGGTCCGATTCAGTGTGCCCTTTCAATTACCACCGGGGCTCGTAGATTTGCGGGGTCTAGCAGCTCTGGAATCCATTTCTCCAAAAAAGAGCATGTATCCTGGCCCTCAGCTCCCTCTGGTAGTCCCACAAGTCTCAGGTTGTTCAAACGAGATCTGGTTTCCAGGTCCAGAAGCTTCTCTTCCAGAGTTAAGTTTTTTGACTCCAGCCTGTTTACTTTAGCTTGCAGGTTAGCTACCTCGTCTTCGGCGCTGGATATACGTAGCTCAGCTTGTGACACTCGCCCAGAGCAGTCGCTTACCTCCTTCCTCATATCATTTATCGCCGCCATAATCCCATCAAATCTGGTCGAAAACTCCGCTTTCATGGAATTTATTGCAGCCAGTACAGTATCCGTCTTGGCATCGCCGTGTTCTCCGCCTCCATTAGCACCCTGTTCTGCCATATCATCGCTAGCTTTCTGTGTTTCACCACGCACCTGGTAGTCCGTTAGCTTCGGCTGTTTTGACGCTTTGCTCTTTTCTTTGCTTAACTTTACAACTTTCGACATTACCGTAACCACTCTATCACTACGCTATGAAGCTTTATAGCAAAATTGAGATTTTTTAGCAGAAATTGTAGCAGCTAGGAAAGAGCA
>NW_024631761.1:0-1877 GCF_008729295.1 Plectropomus leopardus
GTTTTGGGTCCCAATACTACTTGCTGGCAAAATTTTAGTCTCCAATGTAATGCAGTAATTGTATAAGCCCACTTAAGTACAGATTGCCCTTTGTGCCCTGTAAAATAATATCTACATCCAAAACTAAGAACTGCCTGAGTAAACAATACATTTTGACACCGCCCAAAATATCCATGTCTGCGGATACATTTCAAATACTGTACTTACCAAATGATAATCACAGTAGCAGTAATCAAGAGAACAGAGACTGCAGATACTGTTTCTCAAAATATGTGTACAATGTTTGAACAACTGTTTTTCCCCCTATTGTATAGAGCATTTATCATGCCAGTGAGGGACAGATGGTCATGTATATCATCAGACTGAATGTCAAATCAGTTACTGAGGTCTTGGTTCATTTAAGCTGAACAAGTATAAGTATAACAGTATATCTTTGTGCACAGCTAACTATATTATAGACTTCACTGTGCAACTAGCACATGTGTTTGCCTCATTGCTCTGACTCAGTTACATTTAATTACCATCAGTTTTCAGAGAGGTTGTCCAATTCACTAAATTATATAAAGTCACTTGGTGTCCTGCGCTACTAAATTCATGCTAGCTATCCGATCAGTTAACCCTCCACTTGTTTGTTGACGAATTTAACCCAAAAAGTCTGTCTGAGTAGGGGGCTGAATTTGCAGACGTTAGCTCGCAAGTTAGCAACTGACCAACCACTTCGGACCCAGGACACGGCCAGGCTGGATTAAAGGTGTTTTTATGGGCTTAATCTTTTAAGAGCCGTGTACCAAACGACCGATATAAAATACTGAGCAACTCCTAACGTTACAGCGACCGTTAGACAGTTGACATTAGCGTATTTAGCTAAGGAGCTAGCTCACTCGACTGTTGAGCTGGCTAACCAGTTAGCTAAGAAGCTAACGTCGGCTCGACAGGTAGCACACCTTACGGCTGAATGTTCACGCTCTAGACAAAACTCACCTTCAACCGGGGTGCTATCTGTTTTAGTGTTTATTACTTTGTCAGCATCTGTGACAGAAGCCGCGTTAGGGGTACTGGAAGTGTTATTTTGAGCGTCTGACTCCGCAAGCTGCGGAATACAGACACTTCTGTCGTCCATGTTTTCCCCTAGCTATTCGGTGCATGCGCAGTGAGGTCGTAGTGTTTATGGCGTTTTATTTTGAAGGGATAAAATCTTGTTTGGAAAAAAGAAATATTTTGAGATGATTCGGCTTAATGAGACGATTCAAATACTACGCTTATCTATGCATTTTACGATTTTATGTTCAGTTCATGTTTTTTTTAAACTTAGATTTCAAATCATTTAAAATAATCTTTAAAATGTCTGCACTTTTGCTATTTTTAATGGAGTTTTTATTTTAATTTTAAAATCATTTAGTAATGGATTTTACATTTTCTATCCTATCTCGTTACTCTTTTACTGTAAATCGATCTCTTTTATTATGTTTTTAGACTTTTTTGCTCCGTAAAGCACTTTGAATTGCCCTGTTGTATAAAATGTGCCATACAAATATAGCTGCCTTGCCTTCTGTAGCCCCATGAAATACCAAACTGAAAATGATTTAAAAATAAGGTAATTAATGAACATGTAAAGGTCCGGTTTGTATGAATTCAGTGAATTTATTGGCAGGGAGGGAGAGACGTGTTTTTTTAATACCAGTTTCTAATCCCCTGAAACTAGAATCATGTTATTGTAGCCTACAAGGATGTGAATACCACAAGAGTGGGGCATTCACATGGGCTCCTCTTGTGACCATGATAAACAAGACCAAATTTGAACGCAGCAAATCATTTGCATTTTGCTGTTGGCCATTTAACTTCTCCAACACTCGGCACACTGGAAAAGTTTCAGTTCT
>NW_024631762.1:0-3460 GCF_008729295.1 Plectropomus leopardus
TTGGTTGCGCATTGCTTTCTTGCCATGATGTTGAAAGAAATCAAGCCAATTTGCTCACGTTTCAACTGATAAAATGAGAGGTATAGCGGTCTATCATCAGTGTAACAGTGAAGCGAGATGTTGTGTTAAATAAATGATGGATAAGATTAAAGATGAGCACTCACCAGCAGCATGACTGCGTCTGGTCTCCTGCAGAGCTTCAAGTTGTTGTGTCTAAATTCTCTGCGTGTTTATATGCAGGCAGAGTGTGTCTGTGTGTGTTGGCAAAGACGTGCGCTGCATTTCCGCTATGACTGATTTTAAAGATACACATGTTGATCTAGAGATAGCTCTAGCTTTTTTTTGTCTTTATCCATTTATATTTCCATCTCTATTTACTCTCAATCTTGTTTTTTTCTTGTTACAGTAAATGGCATGTATAGTAAACATATGACTTTTTTTTTTTTTAACTTGACCTCATTTTGACCATTCAGAGTTCAGTCAGAGTTCATGAAATAAAAGCATTCATTCCTCTGTGTGAAATCTCAAAGTGTGATCATGTCTGTCTGATCTGCTGCACCCTGTCAAAAGGTGTGAAAACTTTTCTTCACCTGTGGTTTCTTTTGATGTGAATAACAGTGCTCTATTTCTTGCTTTATTGCAAAAAAAGAAGCTGTTTTTGAGCTAAAAGGAAAAAAAATAGGAAGCATACACTATTTTTATGCTTGTTTTATTAATATTGTCAGAAAGTTACATTTTATATTCCATTTTATGTTCTGTGCACTAAATTTTTTATCCTAATTCTTCTTACTTTTACTGGTATTATCAAGTGGATTTTATCCATTTGAAGATGCATTCTATGTATTATGTTATAATTTTATTTTATTTTTACATGCAGGTTTTTGTCTTTTATGTGTTTTGATGTGACTTGGTGCATTTAATTTCTTTCCTGTAAATCATGTTGGGCTGCATACAAATGAAGCACATACAAGTTTATTATTATTATTATTATTATTATTATTATTATTATACTCAGATATCCTATAATATAACTGAGCCTCCAAAAAGAACCTGCTGTGAGACTTAGTTATATTTTAGGTTATCCAGTTATCATTACTTTTCCCGCTGTGAACGGCCTTGACTTGAATTATCTGAGTCATGTAAAAACGCAGTGACTCCACCTACGCGCTGCAAAGCCGGTCTAAACTATGTAGGTCAGGGAACCGCTGAGGAGGGTTCTGGTAATAACTCAGCAGAACGACTTTTTTTAGAGACAAACGTTGTGATAACATCTTCTCTGTTCACACGTCAGATGAGTAAAGAGCCCACTTACTGGAGCACAGACCGCTGTGCTGTGGAAACACTGAAGCAAACACTTGAGAAAATTGTACACATATGAAATATTCAAATATGGCAGGAAGATCGATGCACAAAAGTGACTGTTGAAGTATAAACATAACACTGAGCAGAGTTTAAAACAAAGCATAAATAACCCTTTGCAAAATTACATCTTATTTGTACACTTAGCTGTTTATATTCTCTTTATTTAGACTCGAAAAATCGTTGAGTGCGAGCCCTCATTTACAATGATGTCGAGCAGATGAAATGCAAGATTAACAAACAAAAATATTTAACCTCAATATCAGTTAAAACAGTTACAATCAGAAGTAAAAAGCTTAACAATTTAAGATCTAAAATGACCGTAAGAAACCAGTTCATGGGTTTTTAAAGTGCATTGTAGTTGCAGCTGATGTTGATGGTGCAAAGAAGCAGAAAGCAGATCTTTCAAGCTCAGAGTGAACTCTGGGCACCTGGAGTGTAAGCCAATCATTAGACCACATGTCCTGTGCTCCGGAGGACCAGACTAACATGGAGGAAATATAAGATGGTAGCATCCCCGTAAGTGCTTTGTAGGTGAATTAGTGCAGTGATGAGTGTTGTAGGGATCACCTGTAATGGATCTAAGAGCAGAATGGAAAACTGGTTTCGAAGTGGCGGCTGAAGCACGCCTATACAAAATGTCACTGTAATCTAACACTGATAAAAAAGTTGCCTCAACCACGGTTTTTCTACAGAGCAGAGGAAAGCAAGATTTATTCCTATAGAAAGGGCCAATCCTTTTCTGAAGTTTACTTACCAAATTAGATACATGATTTTTAAATGTTATCTGCTCATCAATCCAAATACCTAGATACTTACATACCATCACCCTTTCAATGTTGGTGCCACCTGTGGTAGAGATGATTAGATTCTCAAAATCAATTTCTTTAGCTCTGGAAAAGAGCATGAATTTAGTTTTCTGCAAACTGTACACAATTAGCAGTGCAGCACAAGACTGAGTCATCTGCACAAGATGGATTTTGCAAAAAGAAACAGCTGATATAATATCATCAATATAAAGAGTGAAAAGAACAGGACCAAGGACAGAACCTTGTGGAACACCATTTGTAACTGCTAGAAATTCAGATTTTGCTGTTCCAAATGCTACACACTATTGTCTGCCCAGGAGATAGCTCTTAAACAAGCTGCATGGATTTTTATCAAAACCAATATTGACTAGCTAACTTAACTAAAGATTCTAAAATTTTTCGCGAGGCGTAGAGCATACATTTTTGGGCTAGGCAACACTTGGATGGTATGATCAGTAATGGGCAAAGGGAGTCCTGTGTAGGTTTCTTCAAATAGATTGCCAGCAGCATAAAAATGATTATTAAAGGCAACACAAATCTCTTTGAGGTCTGTTATCAAGGTTCCATCAGCTGAGATGAGAGGGGGCCTTCCGATTAAGAGAAGTTATTGTCTTCCAGAATTTTGAGGGGTTTGTGTGAGAATTGGGAATTAAAAGCAAATAAAAATTAATTTTTGCCTTCCTTATTGTGGTGGTACATTTGTTTCCGATGTGCCTAAAATTAACCCAGTGACTGGGCTCACCAGTACACCTAGCAATGGCCCAGGCTTTATTTTTGTCTCTAAGCAGAGCTGAAATTTCAACTGAGAACCAGGGAGGGAACCTGTTTTCACTCTGTGTTTTTTAAAGGCTGCATGCTTATCAACAACAGATTTTTACAGAAATGTTTAAGGGCTAAGTCAGCATCTGGGATTTTAGCAGAATCATGAATGTCACTTTGATAAACATCAGACAAAAAACCTTGCTCAGCAAAAAGCTTAAAATTCCAACTACAGATTGAACAAATTTCCCCCAAATTTTGCTCTATGACACAAAGACTAGTGACAATATGACCTACTGTACTTTTTAAAAACCTGGGGGTGATGTCACTTTTTTTTTATGCTTTTAGACACCTGTTGCATATATTTCAGCCTTATGATTTCTTTGAAAAAATGAGAAAGAAAGCACTGAGCAACGTGGTCATAACTGTTTCATTAACTGTCAAAAGATCTGTGTTTCTAATAATCATAATAATTATGTACATCATTTTAAATTGTTTTTTAGGCCATGTTGTTTTTTAACATCCTTTTCTTT
>NW_024631763.1:0-3248 GCF_008729295.1 Plectropomus leopardus
AAAGCAAGGCTATAGTATGGCAAAAATGTCAAAAAAATGACATTTCCTAAAAACAGCTTAAAACAGCTTTAAACTGCATTAAATAGCTTGCAAAAACATGCCATGGCAAAGAATGTTGCAAAAACATCCAAAAACAACAAGAAATGGCATGTGCAAAAAACGACCCAAAAAGCAAGGCTATAGTATGGCAAAAATGTCAAAATATTACGTCCCGAAAACAGCTGAAAACTGCTGAAAACTACATGCAAGAGGTTGCCCAGACATGCTATGGCAAAGATTACAAAAATGGGCAGAAACAACAAGAAATGGCACATGCAAAAAAACGACCTAAAAAAGCAAGGCTATAGTATGGCAAAAATAACAAAATATGTTTGTTTTTAAAAATTCATTGTATATTATTCCACAAAAACTGGAACAAAATGTCACAGTTTTGTCTGTAACTCTCCATATTTTCCTCTGCCTAAGGATCACTGCATTGTGACCTGTAAAAGCATAATGTAAAGAAGCCATAAAAAAGTATTGTAAACTTTTGTTGGCCATTGTCATTAAATCTGTTTGATAGGAAAGATATTTTATACTGAACTGCATACATAAGTGTACATTTTGTGTGATGTGTTCTTTATAATCCACTGTCATTCTCTACTTCATTACTGTAACCTCGATGCCTCTTTTTCTGTTTGAACACAGTTGCACCCTCTTGTTCGCCCACCAGAGGATGCAACTGCTCTGTGTAATCACAGCAGAAAACACAGCTATAGTCCTGTGAAACCTCTTTCACTCAATAATGAATAAATAAATAAAAAAGTTATCATGCATAACAGTGATATCTCAACTTGTATTTGAATTTATCCATGCATCATTTCGCATAATAGCAGAGGTTAGCTGTTATCTTTTTTATCCAAGGTCAGCAATTTTGATGATTGTTGATTGGTAATGATTTGTTTGATTTCAGTGTGGGATATTAAGATTTAGATTAAATGGTTTTATTTATAACAATGACACAATGTTTTTGGCTTGCTTTTAAATATCAGGTGTTATATATATCATAAATTTCTAATTTACATGTTGCCCCTTTTTTTTGCCATATTATTCCACTGTATCTGAAACGACATGTAACAGTAAACATTTTATCCAGCCACAAAATATACCCTCTATGCCGACACATGAGCGACCCACCAGTTAATTTCTCACTCTCAACAAGTGCATAAATCCATAATATGTTTTTGTTTGTACTTGGTTGTCTTGTGTGGTGAGATTTAAAGATTCTGACTTTTTCTGAACTGAAGTCACGTCAGCAGTCGCTCGCTGTCGGCCTCAGAAACCACTGAAGGGAGGAATATTAAGTTGATTGGCTGCACATCACTTCACACACATGAACAGACAGCAACACACACAAACTCCCTTATGGCATGGGACCCCGGACAGCTGCCCCTGCTGCATACCCAGCACACACAGACACAGATACACACACAAACACAAACACACACACACACACACAGGCATGTTGACCCATGCACTGCTAATCTTTAAGACAAAACACACACTGTCCAGTGACCTGTTTTTACACCCCCCATCGTCATGTCACTCTCCGTTACGTTGCCTGTCATGCAAACCTGTAGATGTTCTCAACATACACACATTCATCAAGTCCAGCACAGTATCACCCTACAACACACACACACATACACACACACACACCATTGCAAAAGTTTATCAGTATACTGTACATGATCACACATGCAAACACATCTTAACATGTTAGCATCTGTTTGACAAAAACGTGAAGCGTTGTTGCATTTGTTTGTGATGATCTATTCCTCCCTTGTGTTTTTTTTACGTTCTTGAGACAAAAACAATCAATAACCACAACTCATAAAACAAACACACACACACAAAAAATCTCACCAAAACCTACACCTAAACAAAACCTGTACATCCTCATTTTATTATTATTATTATTATTTTTATTTATTTCTTTATTTTTACGATAATGTATTACAAGGTGCACAATAAAGATGAATAATGAAAAGGTGTTTGCCGATTATACGCCATTGTGACATGAATAATTAGTGATCAGAGATGCTATATGGTTAGTTAAGGAAAATTCCCTCAGATGGAGTCTAGACACTGGTGATGAAGATGAGGAAGAGATGGATGGCTGAAGGATGAGGAAGATAGGGAGCAGGACTGGGATGTGCTGAAGACCGGAGGTGAACAGGTTACACCTGTTCATCCTGAAATGACAACTGACAGCAGAAGTTATAAAGTGGCATAGTGACATAGTTGCCACCCCCATATTGTATTTTTCATACTTTTATTATCAATATATTGCTGAAACAAATTCATGCTGAATGAGTAACTTGTGAGTATCGAAGTATCAATCCCACAAAATCAGCTGCATTTTTAACGCACGTGGTTTCTGTTTGCCTTTTACTTGTTAGCCGTCTAACTGTTTCCTGCTTCCTGCCTGCTGGACCTGCTACTATCTGAACTCTTGTCCCTGTAAACATTTTACAATAAAACAAACACAAACATTACAATAAACCACTGAACTGTCTGTCTGTTTGTTTCGTCTGCATTTAGGTCCTCCCACCGTTAATTGCTCTCGCAACTACAACAAAAAGCTTCAGTACAAAACGTATTTTTGCACCTCAAAAAACTTGCAGCACCAGAAAAAATAAACTTTTGACTCAGATTCTTGAAACTTTTTGTTCTCTTTTACTTATTGAAAACCCAGAAATACTGTATCCTGCAGGTGTGTGGTCCTGGCTTGGAAAACACTATTTAAAAAAAGATTCTTATTCTGCAAGTGTTTCAACAAGAGGTTTTCAGTTGATGTGGTGATGAAGCAAATGTGAAGCTGAAAGGCATCTTGGACAAAGAATATACCCCCCCCCCCAAACTCACTTGTACTTGTTCACACTCGCTGTCTGCCCTCAGCCCTACTTTCTTTCTGAGGCTGATGTTTCCATTACAGAAATAAAAGCATGACGGCTAATCCAGTTATATGTTCCCTGGACGACACACACACCCACATGTACATACACAAACACTGGAATACACATCATGCTCACATACACACACAAACACACTCACACATACATGCACAAACCTGCTGAAACACAAGACAGTACAAAGACACACATGTTGCAAGGAGACGAATACAAACCCACACAGAGACACAAGCATAACTGTAAAGATGCACGCGCACGCGCACGCGCACGCGCACACACACACACACACACACA
>NW_024631764.1:0-2350 GCF_008729295.1 Plectropomus leopardus
TTCATTTTATTTTATTTCATTTTATTTTATTTATTTTATTTTATTGTAGTTTATTTTTTGGAGTTTAGTTTAGTTTAAGTTTCAGGGTTTTTTTCAGTATTATTTTTTTCTTTGATTATTGTTAATTTTCCAGGCCATTTTTCAGGTTTCAAATGGTTAAATGACAAAACAATGACCAATAAAACTGCTACCATCCACTACATGAAACCATTTCGGGTTATATAATTTCTTCTTTGAGTACTATAATTTAAAAAAAAAAACCAAAACTTCAATTTCAGGTTTCAAGAGTTGAACTGCTTGTGAAAGGTGTCTGAATGAAACACAAGCACATGGATGCTGATCCAGGTTTTAAAGGGTTAATAACATTAAATCTGGAGTTCACTTGGGAAACTGTAAAATTTCTAACCAATGCAGGCAGCGACAGACCATGATAAACAGACGTGTTTTGTTGTTTTTGGGGACATTAGTTTGTGGCGTGTTGATGGTCTGTGTTCTTTTGGTAACATGGTGATTCTGACGTGAATTATTTTAATGTTATACACTAAAAAAACAAACAAAATGGACATGTCTGTGATGCCTTACAATAAAAATATCAGGACATCCGTCATGTCTTCGTCACTCTCTCACCTTTTATTTCTCAAATATTTATTACATACATGTATTTTTTAAACAGCCTCCAGTGATCAGGAGTTTGCCGCAGACATTTAGCACTGTGCATCTGGTTTCTGTGCGTGAATGTACCGCATTAATGCGACTGTGGTGACCATTTTAAATAAAAATCAAGTAAATGCTGCTCTCTCTCTCTGTCACAGATGTAGATACCAACACACATTTTGTCTCTGTCACGTCTCACCGGTGGTTTCTCTGCATCATATCTTATTTCTCAATAATCTGAAGACACCACATTAGTTTGAGACACGCCAAAAGGAAATAGATGACTTGGTAGAGAGTAAAAGTTTCATATAATGATGAAAAGTTTCTGATAAAGACGTGAAGTTGTTCCGATCACAGAGATAAGCTGCTGATGATGGCTGTGCTGCTTGTGTCTCAGTGTTTTTCCGCTTTTCATCTCACCCTAATGTCGGGAACTCGCGGTTCAAAGTATTAAAATGGCTATCAGAAATATTTAATCATTATCAATAATGATTAATAATTATGTTAAATAGGATTATTTATTTTACATGAAATCAACTCACCATTCCCAAAAGGGAAAACTGATAGCCACCTAATGAAATTAGCACAAAATGCACCAAACTATCAATTTGGATTTCTGCTTATAATTCAATTAATAACTATAACCAGAACTAACATATATTGACACAGACGCTGCCGTTTCATTCACTCCTCTGCATTATTAAAAACACAGCATAATAATCAACAAGTATAATAAAGTAACTGCTATACTTCCAAATGTACTTATTCACAAAGAAAGCAACGCAAAACAAAGCACACAAATCCCAACTGCACAGCTAACAACTTTTGGTTCTAAAAATGTTCTGAGATGGTACGAGGCAACCAATGCAACGTTTTAGTAACGTTTCCAGTTGCAAGTTTTCTTTATGTTCCCACAATGTTCTTCTTAAAGTTTGGACAGCATTCTCTACATGCATAAAAAGGGTAACTTTTTATCGTAAACATATCACATTACATTATATTTTCATCCAACAAGTGATCTGTAATCTCAGGAGTCAATAACATACTGTGAATGTTCTTTGTTCTCATGTAACATTGTGGGAACGTTAATAAAAGACCATTTTCTCTGATCTGTCGCCTCTCAGCATCAACAAAACATCCTCAGAATGTGGCAGTTAAAATGTTACCTTAAAGGGACATTATTTGAAATGAAAAACATCCTTAAAATGTTCTTTTAAGTTTAGATTAAAATATTTTCTTTGAAACATTATTGCAACTTTTAGATAACATTTACTCACAATCTCTGGAAAGTATATGCACAAGTTGGCTGGTAGACTGAAGAGGGACGAGAAAAGGTGTCCGTTGAAGGAGTGCTTTAACGTCATTCGAGCTCTTCAGAGACTTTAGAAGAGTTGTAGTCTTGTTTATTTTTGGAGCATTTCATTCGCCCTCAGCAGCTGTGGTTTTGCTTTCATTAGCCAGGACAGGACGCTGATTTGTGGTGAAATACAACAAAAAGTTGGATGTAAACACACAGGCTTTTGCCCTGAAGCAGAGTGAACCAAAACTATTATTTATCAGACCGTAACGTAATAAAATGTATTATTGTGTTTATGCAGGCTCCTGTCTTTCTCTCGTTTTCCATCACAGATGCACAAACACACATTATGTCACTTCTCACTGGTGGTTTCTGCACATTTCTCAATTATCTGAAGAC
>NW_024631765.1:0-1298 GCF_008729295.1 Plectropomus leopardus
TTTGAATTAAAAACAAGTTCAAAGCAATTTTAAAAGTTAACAGATCAGTTTTACATTGTTTGTTGTATTTGGATGGAGCATTTCCAGAGGGTTAGGGTTAGGGTGGGCGGAGTCTCCTAAAACCCTTTCTTTGTCTTACTCTTGTTACTGTTACTGAGTTACGATAAGTCTCCTCTGCCATTTCTTTGAATGTTTCTTAAATAAAAAGCATATAATTTTACAAATTTAAGGATTTATATTCAAAGCTTTAGGATGTCCATAAGTGATGAAAAGTCTTTTGTCATATCGCTCCGTTTCTTAAAAAACAAAAACAAAAGTTACCTTTAGAAGTTTGATATTAAGGATGTTTGAAGTATTTGAAAGTATTTTAACTAAGTATTTAATTTTAATTAAATGTATATCTTCAAATATGTATTCATTAAAAGAGTGTAGAAGAAGGAAAAGGCTTCAGGAAGGTCGTAAGAGAATGTTCCATTCAAAACCCTTTTAACTTAAGCTGATGTAATTCTTCTAATGCTGTTATTTACAATATCTATTTCATTTGTTACTTTGTTATTCATTTGTTTTTAGAGACAATAAACTAGTATTTGATAGCAAATTATCCTCTAAACAACAAGAACCATGTTTGGATGCAACATTTCCAAAGCGTTCGGGTTCGGGTGGGCGGATCCTCCTGAAGCTCTTTCCTTCTCGCACTCTTGTTACTGTTGCTGAGTCATGATAAGTCTTGGTTATGGTGGGTTAGACCCACTCAAAGCGTTTTACTTCTGTTACTTCTGTAACAGTTACTCAGCAGTTACAACTTATCTACAAAACACCACTGTCTTGTGTTTGAAAGGGAGTAGGAAGAAGCTATCAGCTTATCTAGTCCTACCCCCACTCCCACTGTGTCTATAGTATGCACTATAATACGTACCATAATAAAATGTTGTCTTTTACATTATATAACACATGATAATAGACATTAACTATAATCATATTTATGACGTAACTATAATACAACTGTTATATATAATATATAATGGCAAATAATGCATGACTATATGCATACCAATCTATACTATATTATATGTGCTATATGCAGTACTATAACAGTAATCACAATCATATTTACAATGTAATTATAATACAAGTGATATATAGTACCTTGTGATAGATACACCAATCTATAAAGTGTAATAGACATTGCTATGTAACCCTTAATTATACTACAGTAGTTAAAAATAATGCACAATATTAGACATGCCAATATATAAAGTATAATACATAATGCCACATAACCCTTAATTATACTACAG
>NW_024631766.1:0-4223 GCF_008729295.1 Plectropomus leopardus
TCCTGTCATGGTGTACACACAAATACCCTGGTTTAACGATGTCACGCCACTGGCGGTGGATTATGTTACAACCCCAATGGTGGTATAAAGACAGAGAAAGTCAGCGTAGAAAACATGTCTGGGTGATTGATCGTTTAAACAAAAACAGAACTTTCGCCCAGGAGACCGCTGTTCCTGTCACATATGAAACTAAATGTTGACTTCTTTAACTGCATGTACACTGTTGATTATTTCAAGGATTTTACAGGATTTAACTGTAATATCTGACAATAAATTACTGTAAAATGATACAATAACTTACTACGAAAGTAATGCAACTAATAGCCAGCAATTTACTGTATATGTACAATCAAATATTTTATAGTGTACTTATGTCACTTTTTGATGTACTTCAGTCCTCTACATAACATATATAGTTATTTTAACCAAAAGCATTATCTTTTTTCTGAACCTAACTGGGTAGTGCTAAAACAATACATGACACCATCATGAAATGTGGTGTTAAGAGGTCATGGTAATTTAATGTATTTCTGTGAGATCACATTGGCATGGCAGCTATGCCATCGCTGTAGGAGTGTGAGTGGCAGAATGACGGGCAAAACTGTCCCTTAATTAACATTAATTGCAGTCCGTTTTAGCACTTTTATCTCTATTGCTGGGCATTTGTGGGGATTTTAGCACATTCTTTTTTGTATTTTATAATTTAAAGACAGGATCTATCATTGAATATGCTCTCCTGAATAGAGCCACCTTGATTCCTAATCTAATTTTTGCTCATATTTACTCGTTAACCTTGCAAGTTTTTGAATGAAGTTATTCATGGCTGTCTTTGTGGTCTTGTCTGTAGTCATTACTGCCTGTGGTGATGTTACATCAATCCACAGCCTCTGTAATTCCTCACACACAAGCAAAAGGTTCAGCGAGAGGGCACGACGGCTGTGAGCCCACACCGACATGCCTCCTCAGAGAAAAAAGCCGTTTTTTTGGCTGGGTCCAGGCCGGAACCCTTAAACCTTCATTTTCTACCTTAATCTACCTCGACCATCCTTTTTATTACATTTATCTGGCTTCTTTTCACTCTTTCAGCGCTTCCTTCACACCGTGAAACTCATTTCCTATGCTTCCATCCCTCCTCTTTCCACCTTCACTTCCTTTTTGCTGTCCCCACAACTGTAGATTTCAAATGCATACCAGTGGAAGACAAAATCCAGGAAATAATCCGCTTTGTATACACTGTATTTCAGAGAATACAGTACTATTTATCAGGTAGAACTGGTATATTTTTTACTGAACAACATAACAACCTGGATCTTCCAGTCTGTATTCCCTCCAAGTGTCCTGGCTATCTATTCCCAGAAGCTCAAGATCTCCTACCCTTCTCTGACACCCTGCATTAATTGTAGATGACATGAGGAGTCGCGATGGAGATTTCCCCTGTGGCGAGACGAAGATGCTGTGATTAACACTCGAGAGACAGTGGGCTGGAGGAGGAAGAATACAGAAGAAGACAACAGTGACGAACATGAGAAAAGAGACAATTGTAGGGTGCGGCGAGGACATCGCTCAGACCGTAAACAAACAGGTGAACATCTGGGATCGGGCGAATAAAGAGGTGGAAAACATGAATTGGAGAAAGGAGATTAGAGTGGAAAGATGACTCATACCTTATATTGGGCAAAATTCAGCAACAGGGGAACCCTGAGTAAAGCTCCAGTCTAAAGTTTGAGGCACATGTCAATCCAGCAGATATACCCCGAGAAACACTACACAGCAACAAACCAACAGAACAGCACAGCAACTACGGTTTCAACAGAAAATCGGGAGAATGTCAACAGCCGAGACAACTCAATCGGAAATTCTGAACAATCAAAAGGAGTAGTGGCTCTCCTACTGTCAAGCAAGTTTCTTTCTCAGTCAGCTCTGCCGTGTCTAGTAAATCACTCTGAAAACTTTTGTTATCTGAGAGAATGTTTCCTCGTGGCCAGTGGTTTCCAGTCCCATGCCATCAAACAGCCTGCAGGCTTTCATTCCAGCCATCAAACCACATGATATCACATAACTTCAACCTGAAATAAAGGTATGAATATCAGCATAACCTCTGATGCCAGAGAAACTATGCACGCCGGTGGTTTAGTCGAAAGACCGAGAATACATTTTGCCGTAATTGTCTGGAAGCAGCATTAGATCTTCAGGATTTTTACGGCCACTGGTTTCCTTGATATGACTGTGTCATAAGTACGGCCCTGGACCTGCCTGTCAGTGCAAGAGTGCTCTGTCTCCAATCCAGCTCCAGGAAAATGCCAGGTTGAGTTTTCAGCCTGAGTGCATGGGATGTGTATGGTGCAACCATCAGTGTCAGCAGAGTACAGTACCTGAAGCAGCCCCGGTCAAAACGCTGACAGGCTGAAGAGATGGGAGATGGGAAGAAGAATCCACCAGCAGACCAGTCAGTCAGCAGACATTAAGTGCACTGAAATGACATTAAAAAATCTTTGCTGTGACATTTTTTCCAATATTTTTTTCTTATCATTATTAACAAACTCTGGTCATGCTCTCATGGCATTATTGCAGTTACCTGTGCTCCTCACTGCAGAGCAGCCTGATCATTGAGAAGCTGGACTTCTTTCTACTGTCTGGGTGTAGCTTGAGACACAAAGCTACAACATTAACACGGTGATATTAGTTTTCAACATACTGGAAGACTTTATCTGTACATTTTTTGGGGGTTTGGCGAAGCAGTTTTGTTGTTGTATTTTGCTCATTTGCAGTGTTGCTGTGGATACATTTTAATCTTTAGAATCTGTTTTTTTTTCCTTTACAGAACTGATTATATCCGCTAACATTATTGGCAGAGACATATCACTACTGAAATGCACGATGCTGCTTTTTAATGCATCAAGTCAAAGAGCAACATCAGCTTCTGAGAAAGAGACTTTTTGGCAGTGTGCAGCACTGTATTAATAATATGGAACGTACAATGTATGACTCCCCAGGTGCATACAGTTGTTAACTAAGACTGCATTAAAATTTAGTTTATGTGTTCATCTGTTTTTTGTTTTTTTTTAATATTGACAATTCGTTTTCATTTGTGGACGGACATTGTCACACATTTTGTTTTTAATTTTATATAATGATTTCACACCCCTCATTAGTTTCTATTTTTTTTTTTTACCATAAGAAGTACTTTACTGCTGGAGAGATTGTATCTTTTCCAAAAACTAGACTGTCTATGCATTAGAAAGATGCAAATACTTTTGAAACTGGCGCTACATGACCAGTGAAAAGAGAGGGAAACCTACAACTACCAGTATGAGTACCTGCTTGATAGCTTGATAGTAGTCCTTCCATCCATCCATTTTCTTCAGCTCATCCGGGGCCAGGTTGCGGGTTCAACAGGCAGAGTAGAGTTTTCCAGACGTCCCTCTCCTCAGGAAAAACTTTCCAGCTCTTCCTTAGGGACCCCAAGGCGTTCCTAGGCCAGAGGAGATATGTAATCCCTCCAGTGTGTTCTGGGTGTGCCACGTGGCCTCCTACGAGGCCCGGAACACCTGTAACGAGAGGCACCCAGGTCATACAGCAGTCAAGAGAAAAAAAAAAAACAAAACAAAAAAAAAATTGTCAGTATATGAAAACACAATGACAACAACTGAACTACTGCCACACAGAATATGCAATACATTATAAAACACTACTGCTTTAATTTGCAAACCTTATTGCTGGAAAAAATATTGCACATTTCTGCAAACCACTGATACAGTAGATTTCTATGTTATTATGTAGAGGAAATGTTGAAACTTTACTTTTCAACAAAGCTGTGTTTAGGTTTGGATGCAAGAAACACTCTTGTGATTGTATAACTTCCAATAAGTTTCATCACCACCTCAGTTATTAAATCAAATGTAGCCAACCAAAAACATCTGAGCACAGTCAAAAAGTGTTTCCTACTGGGATTAATTTAACCGTTCGCTGGCCTACAATAGCCAGTTCAATAAACCCCCTAGAGGGTAGGCGGGATATTACACTGAAACAAAAATTAAGCATGGCTCCTACACATACAATGCCAACATTGTATACTGTCATCTGGGCTGTATTTTACACAGAACTGTGTCAGTAATAGGTGGTGCGATCGTCCTGTCCCTCAAATTATTTTTTGACCAAAACATTCTCAAAATAAAGATTGCAGAGTCCAATATCTCTTCACCCTGCATGGAGTCATGTTCTAG
>NW_024631767.1:0-2268 GCF_008729295.1 Plectropomus leopardus
TACAGAGAGGTACACTGTCTCACTTCCCCAATTTGAGGGAGTTCAAACAAGCTCACAACATGATAAATTCGGAGTATTTACACTCTGCAATCATCGCAATGCAAACATCGTTTGGGAAACGGTTCTGTGAGTTCAGAGAGAAAAAAAACACATTATCCTTCCCTGTCATTCCCCTAAACATCGATCCATCCCAACTGAATACGACTGCATTGGCAGGTGTGAGTCAACCTGATCTTGAGATGGAACTGGCCGACATAGCCGACAAAGACATATGGGTGTCCAAGTTTAAACGCTTGACAACTGATCTTGAAGATGTTGCTCGTCAGAAGGCCGTTCTTGCTCAGAATCACAAATGGAGCGATATTGAAAACCTCCCCAAACCCGACAAACTTGTGTTCGAAACGTGGAATGCTATCCCTGACATTTATGTGAACATGAAAAAGTATTCGCTTGGAGTCCTGTCGATCTTTGGATCCACATATGTATGTGAGCAGGTGTTCTCCAACATGAACTTTATTAAAAACAAACACCGCACACGCCTCACAGATGACAGCTTACGATCCTGTGTAAAGATGAAGGTGACGTCATACAGCCCTGATGTCCAGACGCTGTGCGCTGAGGTCCAGGAGCAGAAATCACATTCACCAAGTATGATAAATATTTCCATTGCCTATTATTTTGCATATATTCATATTTTTTCATTGTTCAATGAAATAGTCATTTTATTATTCAGGTGGACAGCTAATTTTAGGGTAGAATTTAATTAAAAAAAAAAAATGTGGAATGGGTTGGGTGATGGTTTGAAACAATGCACGAACATGAATTAATTTTTTTTTAAATATACAAAAAATAAATTTTGTCAAGTATATAGATGAGGAAAGATTGGGGTGTTTCTACTGATTTTGCAACACTGAGGAATATTTTGGTTTGTCAATGAACCTTGGATAGTTATTAGTAAGTAATAGTAAGTTGCTCAGCTCTGCGCTCACTGACCTTAATCTCTTTACTTTATAACTTGGTTTTAATTTGACAGGCATTCATTTGTGATGCACTGTTGTGTGTAGCTTTTTTTGTGTCTTGTATATTGATGTGCTTTTTGTGTAGCTTCATGTCTGTCTTGTGTCTTCCCCTTGGTATCACCTTATATCGTGTGCTATTGTGTGTATTTTTCGACTTCTGTAATTCTTTTTTCCCTTTTGTACAACTCCATATTGTCATATCTTTGTGCTGTGTATTTCTTCTGACCTGCTGAGGGACTGCAGATGCAAATTAGGTCTAAACTATAATAAAGCAATATCACACTCGTGCTATTGTACTGTATATTTTCGCAGCTACGATTTGGTCACAGGCACAAGTCCGTAGGCGGAGTCCGCAGGCTGGGTGCCGAAGATAATCACAACCTGTATCAGACAGCATGTGTGTGTGTGTGCGTGTGTGTGTGTGTGTCAGTGTCTCTCAACCTGTGGTTAGTGTCAGACGAGTATGTCCCTGCCTCACTGCACATCCTTGTAACATCTGTGACAGCTGGTTTACTCCAGTGAACTGCAGTTTACCAAAACCTGTCTATGACAGCTGCTCCCCTCCTGGGCTGCAGGTAGTAGACTTTTGCATCAGGCAGGATTTTGCTCAGGTATTTAATGAGCGATGATGCCGGTCAGACAGGATTTCCTCGCTCATCAAACATTGCTACAATCCACAGTAACGTTAGATAACTACCAACTGTTAATGTTTGCCAAATTAACATTTATATCACATGATGTACAACAAAAACACAAAAAAACAGAAAACATGATGTTGAGATACAGTTCGCAGAGTGTAATGACGCATGCTTGATACTGACTGTGCCAATTTTATTTCTGTACTGACTCGACTGTTGACTATTTCAGCACTCCAGACTATATGTCACAGCAGTTTAGTGTTGGCATAATTACCTTGAAATATTTTCCCAGAAATGATAATCCTGAAAGCTGATCTGAACCAGCTGTAGAAAAAAGCATAAATAAATGGATTGAGCATTGAGTTTGACAGTGCAAGCCAGTTCAGAGTTTCAATCAGAGGAACTGGCACTGAGACATTATCTAAAAGCTGAAAAGTAAAACAAAGAAAAAAAGGAGTCCAGCAGAAAAGGAAAACTCCCATCACAACAGCCAGAGTTTTGGTGGCCTTTCTCTCCATCTTACTGACAGTTGCTCCAGACTTTGTGTTCTGGATGCTGCGTGCCTGTCTCTGTGCCACAAGGAAAATCTTTAGGTAGATACAGAGCATTAT
>NW_024631768.1:0-992 GCF_008729295.1 Plectropomus leopardus
GGTGTCTTTTGCTGCATCATACGCCGCCTCGCTCCCGATTGAATTCAATTCATTAGTGTTTATTGGTATGAATGTTACATGAACCGAACTGCGGAACGATCCTGAATATAGCAGCAGTTTATCGTGGACCCCCCCCCCCAAAAAAAACAACTATTAATATCTCCCAAATGTGTTGCAGAGCCTCTCCCCTCTACCCCCTCTCTCTCTATCTTTCTTCTCGTCTTTTTATTTCTTTATTCTTCTCTCCATCTTTTGGTGCAGCAGTGGCTCATGGGAGCAGCCCTGAGCGACCCTGTGGGATAAATCCATTTTAGAAACCTGAAATCATGACAGATACTGTTTTTTTTGTGTAGGAGAGAGCAAGAGAAAGAGGGGAGAGAAGGAGAGTGAGAAAAAGACAGTGTGTTCATGTACGCGTGCGCACACACACACACACACACACACACACACACACACACACACACACACACACACACACACACACACACACAGCAGGGAGTTCGGAGGGAAGCAGGCAGGAGCCTCCCAGGCATTTTACTCATGTAGAGAATGTAATGAAATCTGAGCCACTTCTTCCTCCTCCTCCATCTCCCCATGCGCCACATACATGGCATTAAAAGGACAGCAGGAAACACAGAGGACGAAAGCTGTTTGGTGCAGACTGTGAAGATGACAATTCATAACAACACTGTATATCTATTATATTAATATAATATTGTCAATCTCAGGGACTCTTTGTGCATGTGGTCTTTACAGTAGACCTCATGCTGTTTTGGAAGTGTAATCAATTCACAAAAACTTGTTAACACTAATAAGTAATACTTTGCAGAATGATGCCTTTAATGTTAACTATTTAATTTATTTGTTCTTTCCAAATGTAAGACCACCTGTTGATAGGTTTCTGTTGGCGATATATGTATTTGAAATATATGTATTTTAACAATGATAGTGAATGGTCCAGCTCCAAATATAGAAAATCTGTTTGTGGCAGA
>NW_024631769.1:0-1787 GCF_008729295.1 Plectropomus leopardus
TGACAATATTCAAAACACAGCAGGACACATAACATCACGGTGAAAGGACAAGAAATAAAAATAAAGACCTTTATAAACAAAAATTATGTTTTTGTGCACTTCCTGAAGCACTTTTTGCACTTACTAAAGTTTTTTTCCTTAAGTCTAAATTCTTGCTTGTGTTGTGCGTCGCTTTGGATAAAAGCGTCTACTAAATGAAATTGTAGAGTTGTAGAATTGTAGAATTTTTGTTGAGGAATTTACTTTTGAAGGCCTCAAATTTGAGAATATTACATGTAAGGCTTTTTAATACTTACTCCACAGGTATGGTGGGCAATGTGCTGCTTGGCCAGTATGATAGGTAATAAAGCTTTGGTTCATGATGCATTAGGGCACAGAGACTCTGTGTGTAGCAATGTGACAATGCTTACATACCCATGTTCCAGGACACCCTGGGTGCGTTCGTATCTGCATTCCTTACAGACACATGAACAGTCATTGGTGGGCTCTTCTCAAAGAGGAAATCGTGAACTTCAAATTCCACCTGCATGGAAACATTGCAAAAAGTTTCAGAAACACCAAACTGCTTTATGTAGTGCACAAAGTATGAGAAAGGGAAGTGCTACCTCATAATTCCTGCGTTGGGTATGTGAGGAGTTTGGAGGTTGATACCCGATGAGCATGTCATTGAGATCAAGCCACGTAAAGGAGGAGATTGGGCGCGTATGATCTGACAGATGAGTGATGAAGCCGTCTGCTGGTGGTTTGGTGATGTTGAAAACCAAAAGCTGTTTGGGAGTTTCTTCGTCTTCAGTGTCTAGTGTAGCAGTGGAGAGTGGTGTGAGGATGAACTGGTCCACTTCCAGGATAAACATGGACATGAAGGACGGTTTGGGAGGCTGGTTGGGCATTGCACCCACTATCTGCACTGGAATCCAGGCCTGTTCAGACTACACACAGAAAAAGAAAAAAGAATCCCATGGTTTTGTCAATATAGCAAAATGTAATTTAGCAAATTTGGGGAGTGGGAAAGTACTTTAAGATTGGCATTTCTCATGTAGTTTATTTAGTCCCAAATATTTAAAAGCAAAGGCCAAAGGAACAAACATTTGTGAGGAACAAGTCAAGACTGTGAGGAAAAAGAGGATTTTTTTTTCAGCTAAACTCTTCTGAACTCATGTAATACTAAAAAATGGACTTCAAGTATTTTGTGCTGTCATTTAATTAATTTTAAACATTTATACAGAAACACACACCAAAGGAACAACCAGCAAGAACAATCTGGGGTTCAGTATTATTGTTTAAGGACTGGATGCGTCCACATGTGAAATGGAGGACCACTGACCTTCCAACTAGTGGACAACCCAATCTACCCCAACACTACAGCCAATTTGTTAAATATATTATGATATTGCAGTTTCAGCTCATCAATACTAGCTACTGTTATCTTGCTTGTTAAAAGATGAATTGCTAGCTAAGTGATTTATTTAATTAATCCAGAATCCAGTGCTGATGTTGCTGGTGCATTGGCTATTTTGCTGTTTGGAAAATTACTTTGTCAGATCCGCTTACAAAGCAACCAATGCCAGCTTAGTTACAGCTAGCATGCTGTCTTTGCTTGCTCACACTTTTTACCACTTTAAAAATGCTCTGAATGTTTGTAGACTAGTTTGTCAATAACTTTCTCAGCTAATGTGATACATGATATAAACTTATGTTACACACAAGCAAATTTTATGGCCTTTCCTGGCCTGAAAAAACAAGGTTGTGGGATTCCATGACCTAACCAGGTTTTCCATGAACATGGG
>NW_024631770.1:0-1617 GCF_008729295.1 Plectropomus leopardus
AAAGAGTGGATGAGATGTGACAAATTGTGTCTAACTGGGATAAAAATGAATTAAGGTTTTACCAAAATGTGATTGATCCCGTAAATTGGTTTAGGCCACTGTTTGTTTGGTCCAGTTCAGTGTTTTAGCAATTGGGAAAAACTGAAATTTATTGTGTTTAAATATTCTGTCTCTTGTCAATGGCTACTATCATGTTTTGCCACAGGGATGCAGCATTGCTCAACTCTACTTTGGGAACAACTTGTGAACTGCATCATGTACTTTTTCAACAGGCTTCTCTTTCAGTTTAACATTTTCATACTTTTTCACTAAATGCGTTTTGTACTAAGCTATAGAAAAAAAACATATATTGAGTGCATGACTGACTGTGATGAGTGACGATGTGTGTTGTGTTTTTAAAATTTTTTATTTGAAAAAAGTTTATGTTGATGAAATAGCTGATTGTGGATTGCACAGTGTTCTTTGGAGTGAGCTCTCCATAACAAGTGGCTCTCTTGTTATGTTTTCTTTTGACCGTTTACATTTGGTTCATCCCCATATATATTTTAAAAAGTTAAAATCTTGTGTTGAGACTTTTGGTGGTGGGGTTGACGTAGTTTATATCAAATGGAAAACTGGCTAGTGCTATTTTTGTGACTTTTATGTCACTTACCTGACATTGTTTCCGCATTTTAAAATTTCTGACAGTGTAGAAACTGTGGCGAGGAGCCAGGACGTATTGAGCTTAAGACCTTGAGGAGTTTTGGTGTGCCCTTCCCTCTTCAAAAGACCTTTTTTACAGCTGATTTTTTGACATGACACGTCATAGTAGGAAAAGCACAGCTGTATTTAACAACAGTCATGGTGGCGGCATTCCACTTTGGGGAGGTGCTGACATTGTGCCACAGACCGCATAAAAAATGCACCAAGCTATCATGATGTAACCCATTGGTTTGCGGACTGCCATTTTAAAGACTCGAGTTTGGCATTTTGTTTATCACCATTTTGTTGTTTTGGGTTTTTTTTTCCTTTGAAGCCAGAAGTTACCACGGGTGGAAATACTCACTCTCCTCGTCATACAGGAATAAGTTACTGTGCCATTGTTAATGTTATCAGTTTCAGGTCTGTGCTTTTCTTACTATGAAAAGTAAAAATGTTAAAATGCTCTGTTATAATTCAGTGACTCATAGGTTTCCTGTGACACAGTTTATATCATGCCTGATATATATGTGCTTAATGCCTAAAGATTTTTATAAACTCAAATTTGAAATAGATTTCAATTTAATCAACTTTTATTTGTGAAAACATAAACATTTTTGTAGAAATATCCTGACATTTTCTGCATAAAAAAGCATTCTCTGTGTCCAAAAAACCCAAAAAAACAGCCACAAAAATGAATTTAAGTTTGATTTTAATTTAAGTCTCTGATGTTAGAGACACATTTAAGGCTGAAGTGTTACATTTGAACAATTATCCAATTTTCAAACAGGTTACAATTACCCGAAAGTTACATTTTAAATACAATTTTACAACTAGTAACTCGATTACTATTGAGATGATGCCGTTTGAAAAAAACAATGACATGAAAGCATTTACAGGTATCTTAACATTGTTAATGTTGATGTTTATAATTCCTTT
>NW_024631771.1:0-1150 GCF_008729295.1 Plectropomus leopardus
GGAATTGTCGTGGCAGAGGAAATCGGCGACATCCTGAAAGAATTTGGCGTGTTTGATAAAGTAGTAGCTGTTACGGTGGATAATGCAGCCAATATGGACGTAGCCATCAAACAGCTGCAGTTTCTGAAGCTCGGCTGCTTCGCTCATTCATTAAACCTAGCAGCACAAAGCCTGTACTCCAGCAGCTTAGTGGCTCAGTGGACTGCAAAGATTCGTGCCATCATCGTCTGGATGAAGAGGTCGGCGATGGCCAAGGTGGTTTTACGGGAAAAGCAGGATCTCCTAAGTAAGAATTAATGAGTTTAATCGGATATTTAATTCTATTTAATTGGTATTAACATTGGTTAAACAATGCAACATTATATAAATCTATGTGATTACACAATATAAAAGTTGCATGTCATATTGATGTCAATTCTCTATGTATTTGTCATTTTCTGGTTTGTGTCAGACCTTCCTCAACATTCACTGATTCTCGATGTGAGAACAAGGTGGAATTCTCTCTACCTAATGATGGAGAGATTCCTTGAACAATACCCCGCAATATAAGCAGCCAGCTTGGATCCACGCCTGAGAAAGAATATTGAAAGGGACAGGTAGAGATAGAAAGATGAATAGGATATAAAAATAAAATTAGACAGTGTAAGAATGTGTTTAAGGTACTAAGAAAGAAGTTAGCACACTGGTTTGCTGTATTATGCAGTGGAATTAATTATTAAACTCACCTGTCAAATAGCACTGCTTTTGTTTTAAACAGACAAAAAATATCAATATTTTGAACTGTATTGAGATGGGGTTTTTTTCGCACACAGGCTTGATCGGCTGACAGATGGTGATTTCACCAAGGCAGAAGACTTCATCAGGCTGATGCGAGTTCTTTACACCTGCACTCTCTGTGTTTCCAACGAAAAAAGCCCAACAGCTGGACAGATCCTGCCGATCATTCAAAAGCTTCAGAAACACTTTGCTGCTGAAAATGGAGACACCGCATTTGTAGCTGACTTGAAGAAAAGGGTCTGGGAAAACCTGTCTACTCGGTACAAGGTAATGACTGAGGCTATCAAACTAATGAAGATTAAAAATGTATTAAATACTTCTGTTTGTGTGGCTTGATGCAATAGTAGTTTTGTTTTTATTGTTTTAAAGAATG
>NW_024631772.1:0-1060 GCF_008729295.1 Plectropomus leopardus
GTAGCTGAGCATTTTCTGGATCTCTATCCCTTACTATCGCTCTGTAAGTGTTATTATGCTGCTATAAATATCTACAAACAGTGCTTAAACAACCTCCCGGACTCCGACACGCTCGTCTTTTAACTAATAAGAAGATAATCGCCTTTTCCACCCCACCGGCGACCGATAAACAACTAAGCTAAAGCTAAGCTAGGGAAGTCAACAGTGTTACCTGAACGTGACGACACTTCCACAACCCTTACCAGATGGGACAAAGCGCAAAGACAAAGACAAAGAAGCTACCTATCAAGAAGGTATGATTTTTGGAGTGCCTCTTAATGCAAATAAACCATCATCAAGCTCTTCAGCTAGCACTACACCTAAAGCCTCTTCCTTGGTCAATATGGACCACGACTATTCAGGCCTTGAAACCCAGTGCGACGGAAATGCCGATCTTGTTCCTCTGCCACTATCTGCCCCAGATACTCCAATCAAGCCAAAAGAGAAAAAACAAAAAGCAGAGATGTCTTTAGCTGATTTACAGGCTAACATCCTTGCAGCAATCAATGTGCATGCTGACAACCTGGAAGGCATGATTACCAAGAATGCGGTGAGCATTGAAGCCCTGAAAAAATCAGTTGATTTTGCATTTGCCGAAGTTGAGTCATTAAAATCTGATATGAAGGAAGTAAAAACTGCCAGTGCAAAATACGAACTGCAGATTGCAGACCTGCAGCAAAAGGTCAATGAAGCGGAAAGATATGGCCGCAGATGGAATCTCAGACTCCATGGTGTTCCTGAAGACAACCCAGAAGATATTAAGGCCAAAGTTATCAACATTTGCTGTGCTATGTTACCTGGCTCTCAACAAAAAATTACAGATGACATCGACATCGTTCACCGCCTAGGGAAATACCAGGGCTCCCAAAACCGACCCAGGACCACCATCATCTGCTTTACGAACAGATCCACGAGAGATCTTCTGTGGAGAGTGGCAAAAAAGAGTGAATACCTCAAAAACAACAGGTTGAGATTTGCTGAAGATCTAACAACACAAGACAAGGCAACACGCAACAAACTG
>NW_024631773.1:0-1105 GCF_008729295.1 Plectropomus leopardus
AAAGCAAAACAGGTTTTAGATCATAAGTCACTCCACATTCTGTCCTGTTCACTGGTTTCATCTTATTGAAGTTACTGTGCAGAGGTGCAGAGGTCTGGGGCAACAATTACAAAACTGCACTGAAGTCACTAAACATTCTTCAAAAAAAAAGCAATATGCATCTTTCACAAAGCTGGGTACCAGGATCATACAGACCCATTATATTTACAGTTAGAAATAATAAAACTTGAAGATCTGGTCCATTATCAAACAGCACAAATATTGTTTAAAGCAAAAAATAATTTACTAGCGTCAAATATTGAAAAAAAAAAGTTTAGACTGAATGAGGATCTTAAAAAATGTGAAGACATGAAGCAATGTAAAAAGAGGTTCAAAGAGATGATTTTCAGGAGGTACAATATTGTCAATCTTAGTCTATTATAATGTTCAATTTATTTATGGTGCTATGTATGTCTTCATAGTACTCAAATTTGTAATTTATATTTGTAATGTATATTTTTGATAAAAGTACATGCATCAACCATGAATTTATAATTGTGATATATTGTAAGACTATTGACATGGAGAAATATATAATTTGATCAGTTTACATTATTTATTATTGTTAATAGGAAGCTGGATAATTAATCTTCAGGGATTTATGGAGAAGGGGTGGGATTAAATAAGTGTATACTTCTTCCCACTCCTTTTCGGACATGTAAATCATACTATGTGAATTGTGTTTTAGAATCCTTTGTGTGCTTCTTGTTTATTTAGCTGTATTTTCATTCTTGTATCATTTCTCTTTACATTTTCACAATAAAACCAGAGCAAAGCAATCCCAACCAATATAATTCACAAAGGCAGAGGAGGTTTGTGTGCATTTTAGTTTTGAGGTGCATTAAGTTACACTTTGACTAGGGTCTGAGTACTCACCGATAGTCTTTCTCTCGCTGATTCCGATCTGGCTGCCGACTGAACCAGCCAAAAAAAGCCTGCCTGGTGTTGGTTGTTAAAACTGTGGGCACATCTGCTTCTTGACCTGCAAACTCTGTATAGTCCATATTGCAGAACTTGAATGTCTTTTATGTCAACTTTTGTCAGTGAACACTGTACAGGATGTAAG
>NW_024631774.1:0-9370 GCF_008729295.1 Plectropomus leopardus
CTAAGAGGCAAAGTCACTCCTCTTCCAGTGAACCACTGTAATTTGGAAAAAGTAACGCACCGTAGTCACCAGCAAAAGAGAAATAATGTTTTCAGTCCTGTTTGAATTGTGCCCTGAATTACACACGTGATGTTTGTCAATTTAAACTAAATTTTGAAAGTCAAAAAGTTGCAAATTGTTGTGAAATTGGTGAAGACTTTGAAATTAGAATGTCTACACGAGTTGCTTAAGTGACGTCCTAGTGTTCTCTATTGTGAAGCTACAACACTTGTGTATTTTGTTCTCATAAAGGCAATAGGACTTGCTCATTCTTTTTCTTCCTGGCTAATAAAAAGACCAGTAGTTGTTGGATAAAACGCATCAGGTAAGATAATATTACATTTGTGCCAAGTTGTTTTGTTTTTCCAAAAATCAGATACCACTACCCTAAAAGTTTTACCTATACCAAGAGTACTTTCTTCAATGTTCATAGTGTGAATTGAGTGGGCTGTAGTATAGTCATTCTTTTGAAGGTTTGAAGGACTGTATGGAGATGTAGCCTTTGCTGCAGGAGTGTGAGCTCCATGCTGGGGACAGTTGTAAGAGTCTGACACAGCAAATGGCCAACGGCAGAGTCAAGCTCTTTCGGTGTGAGTTTGTTAGATTCGTTTAACGGCTTATTTTTGGATATTAGCTGCTGCTGTTGCTATGCTAGCTCGTTCTAATTGGGCAGACGTTGAGCTGAGGACTCACAGGGAGCAGAGCGAATCTGGAGTTGGCAGCATCAGAAAGTTTGCTGATCAGGCAGGAAGTCTGGATGATATATCCCGATATCCCTGTTTCCCAGTAGCATTTTTTGTGCTGATATCTCAGTATACATGACCTATTTGTTTGACCCACATCTGCCATGTGCACTCACACACACTCACACATACACACACAGACCGAAGAGATGTGCCCCGAGACAAAGACAGTGAAAGCAAGTAGTTTTTACAAAATATACAGGAAGGAAAGTGACCGTTGGTCCGTCAGCCACAGTCTGTACCAGCAGACGGACTGATGGACAGACTGGTCAGGCAGACAGACAGGCAGGGTCCAGTTTCCACAGGTAGTACCCTGATCCAGTCCACAGGTAGCGCCGACACCTCCTGATTTCGTCCTCCAAAATGCTTTGTTCGAGTTTTTGATTTCAGGATGCGTTAATCCTCCAGGTTCAAATGGGCGATAGTGAAGCAACCAGTCAGGGTCGATCTGTTCACCAGCCACAGTCCGATAATCAGCGGCCAAGTCCTGAATTTATAAAGTTGCCATGGTAACGGGTGAGACATCTGTGTCTCTACGTGAGCCTGTAGAGAGTGCTGAGAGTCTGAGCGATGAAGTTGAGGATTCCTCGGCCGGCATCTCTCAAGTCCTGCCAGTGAGGGACAGCGTGCTGCGAAACAGAAAGACACACAGATGTTAGTAAAAAAAAACAAAAAATACTTACTTAATATGTGACCTTTTTTGACGAGGCAAGTTGCTAAAACATGCGCATTCATTGACGTGATCTTTAAACAGCTCTTGAGGCAAAATTGAATGCAACTTCATGAAAGTCAATGCCAAACCCTTTTGTCCTTGTTTAAATGTGAAGCAACCGAGAAAAAAATCTGTTCAACAAAAGTGAATTTAAGCGAAGATGTTGGAACTTGTTTCACCCTTTGAAACCTGGTTGAACATCACTTTTCTTCTTCTTATGGTGCAGATACCTTTCACAACTATATAAACCTTTGAACCCAGAGAAAATTGGTTTTATTTATTTTACATACTTGAAAAAAAGGGCAATGAGCAACTTCGTCAAGAAGTTAGTAGATTTTTTTTTTTTGCAAATTTCTGGGTAATTTCTTCTAGAGTTGCTCATTGCCTTCTTCATGGCTTTTAGAGAGAAATCAAGCCAATTTGTCCAGGTTTCAGGGTTGAAAGAGTTTGACTGTGATTAATGACGCAGCTGTCTGAGGTACAGCCACATTTCTGAACACATCTGAATCAGCCAAATGTTTTAAAAAGGATCACTTAAAAAAAATAATTAAAAGTGAAGAGAAAAATCTCACAACAACGGAGGAATATGAGGTTATATTTTGTGGAGAGTGTGGACGGGAGGAGGATTTAGAGAGGAATTAAAAGAAACACAGTGAGTACAGCTCAAACAAGAGGACAAACAAGTGTGTGTTTGTGTTGAAGATGCTCGTCTGAACTGCCTGAACCTCACGTGCCTGCGGTTAACCCTCCCTCCG
Source organism: Plectropomus leopardus (assembly GCF_008729295.1). Taxonomy (NCBI): domain Eukaryota; kingdom Metazoa; phylum Chordata; class Actinopteri; order Perciformes; family Serranidae; genus Plectropomus; species Plectropomus leopardus. The sequence goes on from NW_024631774.1 coordinate 2,250, forward strand.
TCCCTCCTTCCCTCACTCCTTTTGTTTCAAACTGCTCGTTTAGAAAAAGAGCCTGACTGTGCTTTTGGCCTGGCTGGGTTGTAAACAACAGGCATAATTTCCCCAATTTCCCCTAGAGAATAAAGTATCATGCACACACACACACACACACACACACACACACACACACTTACTCACTCAGAGAACAGACAGACAGTTCAATGAGTGGCAAGCAACATCAGAAACCTGCTACACATGTCCACAACTGTGCTGTTACACCCTCATAAAGTGTGTGTGTGTGTGTGTGTGTGTGTGTGTGTGTGCGCGTGTGCTCACAATCCATGTGTGAGTGAGATGACGTCATCTTTGTTTATGTGCACAAGGCAGGATGATGAGGGAGAGAGAGCAGTGGGGAGGTGTGTGTGTGTGTTTGTGTGTGTGTGTGTGTATTTAGTGGGGGAGGAGGTGGAGAGTTGCTGCCAACTCCTCACGCGATCTGGAGTACAGAGGGAGGGACGAAGGGACGGACGGGGCGGTGAGATAAAGACATAACAATAAAAGGAAGCAGATAGACAGCAGTGGAGACAAGCGCTGTCATTTGATCTGCGCGTTTTGCTTGAATGTGTAAAATCTTTATTGCTGTTTGGGGGTGTTTAAGGACACAGGTCGCACACTACTGTTTCTGAAAAACTATTGCACTAATAAAGTTATCAAATCCATACAGAGAATTATAAAAAAAGCAACAAGGCAGTGAAAATAAAGAGAGAGAAATAGAAAGTGAAATGGAAGGAGGGATAGAAAGACAAAAGGAAGGAATAGAGAGGACACTGAGAGTAATAATATTTCTTAAATAGTCGTTTCTGTCTGTTTCTGTGCAGAGAGGAGCAGAAGGAAAGAGAGAGAGGCAAAAACTACTGCCAAAGACCGCGCAAGGCAATTATAATTTGTAAAAACATCAGCACTAAAACACGTGAGATGAGGGGAAAAACTGGCTCACATTGATTCACTCTCACACAAGTATTGATCTGTCCTCACTACTGCCCCTCTCTCTCTCTTTCTCTCTCTCTCTCTCTCACACACACACACACACACACACACACACACACACGGGTAATTACTAGGGCTGACCTGAATGTCTCAAAACTGCCCTGGTAATCAATGTCTGAATCACTAATAGCCAATAAATTTAAAAACAGTAATCAGACATTATTAATTATGCATTAACATGAATTATGGTTATTCTCAGAATATTAATAGACTTTGTGATAGTTTTGTGACTGCAACTTGCTCTCATCTAACCTTAGTCACCAGCAATCCAGCACGACTGACACTGGTTTAACTACATGTGAACCGCTACCAAGATGTCGAGAAAGTCAAGCATCTGGAACAGTTTTAAAATTTGAGAAGATGACCCCAGAAAAGTTGAGCGCAAAAATAGTCAAAGGAAAGTGGTGTGTCACAAATCTACAAGTAGCTCACCTGATAACAGTATAACCCCTTTTCCACTAATATATAGCGTGTGTACGCAGGTTTTTTAAATACGAAATAACGCTAAAACTAGGGGATAGACTGCTTTCCTGTTGGCAGTAGACTCGAGACGTATACACAGCTCTGCAGCAGACGAGTGTGCCTTTCTTTATTTTTCTGGTGAGTCATGCTCAGTGTCGTGGACAGGCCAGAAAACAGGTTCGTAAACATTAGCACTTGATTGTGAGTGAGAATCAGAGACAACATAGTCGTTACAGTTGTGATCGAGCTAAAATTGTTATAAATTAAGTAGATTTAAGCCTCAAACAAAAGTGGAAATGACACATTCAAAGTGAAACAAATCTAAACTTAAAAAATAATAAATAAAACAATCAAAATGCTCTTGATCTGACTGAGTTTTTATCAACATTAAATATTTTTTGTTAAGGTTCACTCCTCTCTGTAAGCATCTGTATCAACTAATCTACATAAAATACAAACTAACTTATAACTAAACACACTATAAATTACACATCAAAGCCCCGTCTCCCCTCTTACTGCTCTTTGGAGGATCGCAGTGTTAAATTCATCTCCAATGGCTCTCAGCTGGTTGGCCACTCTGCGGACCTCCAGCTCCTGCACTGCCTCTCCTCTGGGGGCTCTGTGACGTGGTGAAGCCCAGGATCGGTGCTCATTCTGGGGCAGCAGGTCAGGCAGAGGTCCCTGCCGGCTGGAAGCTTCTTGTCGCTCCTCTCTGAACAAGTCTACAGCAGAAAGAGGAAAAAAATTACAAAAATAAGTTCCAAACAAAGAAAAAAATGCATTTCTCCCTCACAATATTTTACCATAGTTTTTCATCATACTCTGACTCCCTGTGTCTCTCTTGAGAAGAAATGTCCATGAATGAAGAGACAGAAGTGCTTTATTGGGTCCGCAGAGCATCTGGTGGTTATGCTTAATTGATTCTCAACAAGCAGCGAACATTAATAGCTTCCCTGCACACTAATAAGGAGAGTTCAAGTCGGGGATCTATGCACCCAGAGAAAAAAAAGGCCTGGCTGACAAGCAACAGAGACCTTACACATCCAAAAATGCACACATCATCATCATACACAGACTTCCCAGAAATCATCAGAGGCCTGCAGGCCATCACTGATCATCACTTGGAGTATTATCAGCCCCTCAGGGATGTTGCAATGCCACGATTGTACAACTAGCACAAATTCAACCAATCCCCGTTATTTTGGTGCATCCTCGCAATTTTGTCCAATTACCGCAACTTCTCCACAATTTTGACCAATCTTCTTTTAGTTTCCCTTTGAGTTTCACCAATCTTGGCAGACTTCCACACACACCAAACTCACTGTCTTGTTTCTGGAAGGGAAAATGCAGTTATGTGCGACACAAACGTCTCACATCTACCAACAAAAACAACTGCCAAAGACCGTGCAAGGCAATTATGTTACACATGAAAGTGGGGCTAAACTGTTTTGCACCATGTATAATGTTGTGGTGGAACAGAAACAGCCTAGAGAACAGCTGAAACATGTGGACAATATCCAAATATCCAAAGGGCAGAGGCTGCTGCATGCAGATGTATCACACGTGCTGAAAGAATCAGGGTGAGTTGGAATAAATATGCAGGTTTGTGGTAACCATAGATAGTCACAAACTCAAAATTGTGTGGTTTCATTCCCACAGGCTCCCAAAATTTAATTAAAAAAAGCTTAAAACACTGCAACATGCATTGCATTTTTTTAAGAAAAGCTGCCATGAAATCAGGCATTTTAGGCTGCAATAATCCCCCTAAAAAGCCCGTAAAATCCTGAGACAGATGACCATAAAGGATAAAATATTGTGCGCACATTCATGTTTGTACTTGCAATAGTAGAAAAAGTGACATTAAAGTGAATCCTGTCTGATGCAGAAAGAACAGGAAATGATGAAGTGAAATCTATCAATCTGCAAAAAAGTGTTAACTTCAGTCTTTAAAATTGAGAAATAGAACAAAAAAGTTACTGTATAGTAACTATTTTTGTGTAGTTCCCAGTGGGGTTGTGTAGTTCTGTGTTCACACATATATTTCTGAGGGCGCCGGACTTATTTTCCTCTTCATGGAAGTTGGGAGAGTAAATCTCTTAATCTGCTTAATAAGTCTGGTATGGAGGGGAACTGCATGTGTGTGTGTTTGTTGTGTTTACAGACTTTGTGTTTGCTTGGTTAAAAAGACGGATACCTGTACCTTCTGTCTGGCTGCCTAGCATGACAAACACGCCCAAAGCTATTAGAGATATTATGGTTTTATGAGGGCTGAAGTCTTTTAAAGTATTATCAGAGTTTATTTTGTTACTTTTCTTGCTTAATGTTGCTTTTTTTTAATTAGTCAAACCCCATTTTATAATGTAAAAGAGTGGAAACATCATAATCAGAGCACTGACACTTTTTTATTTATTGATTTAATTTTTTCTTTTTACCTTTTTGTAGTTTTATTGCATTCGTAGCTTTTGCTGTTTTTCCCATCTTTAAAAAAACTATTAAATTTTGTGTCCTGAATTTTGCATTTTGGGTCCTCTTCTTTTAACTTTCTTCCTTTTCTTTGCTTGTCAAAGTACTTTGTAAAATCTGTTTTAGGTTATAAAGTTATTATTATTATTCTTTATCCATTAAACCATATTTTATAAAATAGAAGAGTGTAAGCATAAGTAGAGCATTCTTCTATTTTCTCATCCTGCATTTTTAAATTTCTTTTTGCATGTGATCTAAGAACTAATTCAAAAGTGCTTGCCAAATCATAATAATAAATGATGATAAGAATTTGTTGAAACTTAATTTCTACAATTTCCACTCTCTTAGCCAAAACAGGAAGATCTTGTTATTTCATTTTTGTGTGATCTGTTTTATTGTTCCTAACTTACACTGCATTAAAGGTCAGTGTCGCTGATGTCAGTTCTCTTCAAGATGATTGAATAACCTGTTTTAACCTTTCTACAACAATGTTTTTGACTTTGTCCACGCAGTTTTCCTGTGACTCGACCCGTGTCTCCGTCACTGAGCTGAGCACCCCTAGCAACCACAGCATCTGCTTCGCTCGGAGGATTACAACTGATCCTCTAAAGATGCAGGTGACTAGACGGAGCAGGAGACAGAGGGAGAGAGAAAAGAGAGAGCGGGAGAAAAAATAACAAACGGGAAAACCCTGGCTTGTTGCCAAGGTAACTCTGAGGCAAGCACTCTTGGAGACATCTCAGAGCGATTGGCCAGCAGAGCAGGGGCTGAGCTGTGATAGGCTGAAGGGAGGAGAGGGGGCGGGACCGACGGTGAACCTGTCCGTTTGATAGGCTGACGGACTGACAAGGTGACAGAGATCCTGTGACCAGTTGGAGACGGGAGGCAGGATGGTGACTTGGTTGCCGGGTGGAGGGGTGGCATTAAAAATCAAAACAGACTAAAGCAGATATCCAAACAGGGGAGGAGGAAAGCTTAATGCTGAGTTGGATAACTAACTTTACTCATGTCTAAATTACTCAGATCACATTTCAGACACAGCGAGTGATTTTCACTATTCACACATTTAGGAACATTTCTGTCTTGCATCTTTTTAAACAAGCCATGGCGAAGCTGGAATAGGTGGGGCAAGAGGTGGTCCAGCAGGTGGCAATAACGCAACCCTTATGGATGCCAACCACCATAAAACTCAACAGAGGAAGCAGAGGGTCGTAGTTTCAAAGTTGGGAAGTCGTTCTTCTGACTTGGTTGTGTTCATGTGCTTTAAGGTGGTAAATTGGGAAAAATGTGGAAGCTACAAAGGTTACATTTTAATGTTAGCAGCATTAAAACAAGATGTTGATAGCTGTTTCCAGATTATTTATATTTTTCATATCATTAAACTTTTAATATATTTTAAATATTATTTATTATTTTTGTGTTTTTTTTTAAATATTTAATCTAGGTCACTCTACATGGACAGCAGTTAACGTACATACCATCTTACACTTAAGATATTATCAAAAATTGATGTTCAATACATGTATTAATAAAAAAAAGTTTCTTAATATTGACCAAACATTGACTTTTGCCCGCCATGTTTATGCATTTATGATGTCGGAAATTTGTGTTATAAAATAACATTGTCATCAACATTAATATTTTTACCTGGCATGCTTTATAGTTAAATATTTGCTGTGATTTGCAGTGAATAGATGCATACACTAAAATGTGCAACTACTAAAAGTAAATGATAGCTACCAGGAGCAAAATAACAAAATATGTTAGTCTTTACCATCAGTTGTTGACACTGTTTTCATGCTTTATACTATTTCTGCTGCCATGAAATGTCACGCAAACATCACAACTCGGCAAGTCATCATCAGTCATCGAAGTTTCCCAATTTCTCATTCATAATTACGACTTTGGCGGGCTGTTCATGTGCTCTTAACTCGTAAATACAATATGTCCGAGGAGCACATGAAGGCAGCAATATTTGACATAAACAATAATGATATGGGTGAGAATTGCAATTATTGAAAAGATTCTTAATAAAAGACCAAAAACAAATGCTAAATGAAGTCATTGTATTTCAGCCCCATTCATTCAAGTGTAACCAAAAGGTTCTATCAGGCCAAGTGCAGCTGCCAGCTGTTACCCTTCAGCATCTCAGTGCCATTTTCATGCATGCGTAATACCCATAACTCCACGGAGTCAGAGAGCATGCCCTTGCCTACATATAATAGCCTTGTCGTTGTGTATGTGGTGAAAGATTTCTCTTCATATTTTCATGAACAAGGCAAGCGAGGAGCTGTTTTTGTCTGGTGCCAATGTTCTTGTTTTGCTTGTTAGGTATCAAATCACCTGCGAAAGCACTAGCTGTTACTAACTCTATTTCCGGCTCAGAGGTGAGACCACTCCGTGTCCCGTTTCTGTGACCTAACGTTATACAAAGGACGGCGGGCAGTATAACGGCCTGATATCCCGTCCTGAACAGGCAGTGTAAATGCAGCTGGCATGTGTGAAAGGGGCTGAAGTGACTGAATAACTGACGTATTTACTGACTGGATGACAAACTGACTGTTTGATTGTGTGATTATAGATCTGACTAATGAGCCTGAAAAACAAAATATTAGTCTGGCAAGTTGTTTATGCAACAAGCAGACTAAATAAATTGTTTACACGTGAGCTTCTGAGAAATCTGCAGCCTGACTGACCGAACTGCCAAATTTACAGACTAATTGTAACTGACTGACTGACTGACTTTACTTTGTGCTGCCTGGCTGAGCACTCAGAGCAGGAGGAAATGCAGCTGAAAGTTACTTTGCTGCAGCCAGACTGCGCGGAACAAGTCTCAACATGCCCCAGATGCACAGCTGACCTGCAGCTGAGAGAGAAGACAGAGGAGGAGGAGGAGGAGGAGGAGGAGGAGCGGGAGGTGGGGGTAAATTATCTGTTTACTTTGCTACAGATCAGTCACAACACAGGCTCAGTCACATGTAAACCTACCTGTCCTGTAACCTGCTGCTGCCACCTGAGTTTCCCTTTCTACAGCCTCCAAATTTCCCTCCCAGATACTGAAGTTCAGACTCTACATGAGTCATCAGATAATAATAAAGGTGATTCACTCTTTACTGAACTCAATGCTCCCCATGTTTTGACTCAACTCAGAAATAATTCACCTTACTAAC
>NW_024631775.1:0-2869 GCF_008729295.1 Plectropomus leopardus
TGTACTTTTACTGCACTGAGTCAATATTTTTTGTAGTATCAGATTTTGAAAGTTTAACCCACCTGTCAGCGACACAGTTATCGACACGACTTAACAAAGAGAGGGAGAAGAGAAGTGAAACAGCTGAATCCTCCTGACTCTACCTGTTGGTGCTCGCTTAAATTAAAGCTGTTGGTCAGGCTGTTCATGTCCTTCATGCTGGTGATGGTGGCCAGGTCTGTGTATTTCTCTCTGCAGTATCTTTGTGCTTCGGTCCAGTTCCTCTTAACGTGAACAAAATGGAACGTGGGTCCGGCGTGTGATGAGACGACACACAGTCCTGTAGAGACGCACATGCACAGTGATCAGGTGAATAAGGTAAAAGAATAAAAAAAGGTAAAAAGATATAAAAGATAAGGTACAAAAAGTAAAAATCTATGAAAAGCTAAAAGTTATAAAAGGTAAAAAGGTAAAAAGGTAAAAATATATAAAAGATAAAAAGATATGAAAGGTAAAATTAATAACCTAATGATTTTAAAAATTTAAAATAAAAAAAATAAAAATCATAGATAAAAACAGCAAAAGTGCGGACAAGAGGTGCAAAGATAAGAGTCTAGAAAAAAGTCTGCAGGTCTTCATTAAGGTCCGACACTGAAAAACTTACTGAGTTTACAAATGCAAGTTAGCAGGTCTTTACTAAGGTCAGAGAGTGACTGGAAAACGAGTCTGCAGGTCTTTACTGAGGTTTGAGAGGCACTAGAGAACGTGTCTGCATTTTGTTACTAAGGTTTGACAGAGACTAGAAAACAAGTCTGCAGGTCATTATTAAGTTTGACAGGGAGTACAAAATGTGTCCTCAAGTCATTACCAAGGTAACACAGTGACTAGAAAATGTGTCAGCAGGTCACTGCTAAGGTTCAAAAGTGACTAGTTACTAAGGTATGATGGGGACTAGACAACATGTCTGCAGGTCATCAGTAAGATTAGAAAGGAACTAGAAAACGGGTCGACAGGGACATGTCTGCAGGTCATCACCAATGTTCGACAGTAACGAGAAAACATGTCTGCAAGTTGTTTCAGAGGTTCGACGGACTAGAAAACGTGTCCACAGGTCATTGTTAAGATTTGACGGGGACTAGAGAATGTGTCAGCAGGCCATAACTGAGCTTTGACAGCGACTAGAAAACATATCAGCAGGTCGTTGCTATGGTTTAACAGGGACTAGAAAACATGTCAGCAGGTCATAACTGAGTTTTGACAGTCCGCAGGTCAAGTTTCGTCAGGTACTTGAAAATGTGCCAGCAGGTCATTACAAGGGTTCGTTAGAGACTAGAAAACTTGTCAGCAGGTCACTGCTAAGGTTTGACTGGGACTGGAAAATGTGCCAGCAGGTCATTACAAGGGCTCGTCAGAGACTAGAAAATTTGTCAGCAGGTCTCTGCTTAGGTTGGACAGGGACTAGTTACGAAGGTGTAATGGGGACTACACAACATGTCTGCAGGTCATCAGTAGGGTTTAACAGGTACTAGATAACATGTCTGCAGGTCATCGGTAAAGATCGACAGGGACTTCCAAACGTGTCTGCAGGTCATCAGTAAGGTTGGACAGGGAGTGGTAAACGTGTCCACAGGTTATCAGTAAGGATCGACTGGGACTAGCAAACGTGTCTGTAGGTTATCAGTAAGGTTCACCAGGGACTAGTAAACATGTCTGCAGGTCATTACAAAGGTTTGACAGTGACTAGAAAATGTGTCCACAGGTCTTCGCTAAGGTTTGACAATGACTAGTAATCATGTCAGCAGGTTGTCGCTTAGGTTCAACTGGGACTAGAAAATGTGTCAGCAGGTCGCTACTAAGGTTTGAGAGGGACTAGAAAACATGTCCACGGGTCTTCGCTAAGGTTTGACAGGGACTAGAACACGTGTCCGTAGGGCGTAACTAAGGTTTGACTGGGATGAAAAAATGAGTCCGCAGGTCATTGCTTAGTTTAGACAGGGACTAGAAAACATGTCTGCAGGTCATTAGTAAGGTTCGACAGTTAATTAAATAATTAGGGAAAGGGGAAATTAATTGAAATTTCAGTCAGGACCACTTAGTCTACTACTACACTTCTTTGCAGCTTTTAGATTTAGGTTATTGCAATTATTAGTATTCTGGGGGGCCCTGCCCTTCCACGTGCTTACGTGGAAGCATAAAACAGGAGCAGCACACGTTCCTGAGGAGGGGAGAGCAGCAGCAAATAACGAGAAGAACAACACCCCCACAGAGCAGGCGTCAGTGACACAACGTCATAGATCAAGTCAGAACGGCACAGGAAGGACGCAGGAGGAGGAGGGCGCAAAAGCAGTATGCAGAGGGAACAGGGAAGACCGGCGGGCTAGAGCAGCTTAAATAAGGCGGCGCAAGTGAATGAGCAAATCAGATGCTTAGAGGTGAATCAGCTGGCCATCAGCTGATTAGGCTTGCATGATATCAGCTATCAACAGCAGCAGCGCTACGACAGCGTGGCCTGCCTGAACTAATGCTACGCTGAATTTGTGGCACATTTCTCACTAAGCTGTTCGTTACCTTTTCAGAAGTTTTTGAAAGGAATCACAGCAGTTTGTTCTGGGTTCAAAGGGTTAAATACTTCAGAAAGGCGTCTGAAAGCAGCATAAGGAGAGCGATGCTGCTCCAGCTTTGAAAGGGTTAACGTGGAGCGCCTCGGTCCTGACCGCCTCACTGTGGTGCTCACATGGCGTTGAAGCTCACCCTCATGTGTCGTATGTCTTTCAGTGATAACTCACTGTCTTATTTTAAGGAGGTTATGAAAGTTTAGTTTGATAAACGTTTGTTTGCTGAAATAAGCTGAAAGTCATTAACACATTCACTCCCGTCGGCTGCTCCTCAT
>NW_024631776.1:0-3324 GCF_008729295.1 Plectropomus leopardus
GCTGTGAGCTGCTGTCCTGTTCCTGCTGAGGATCTCTAATAAACACACTGATGGACCGACTGATTTTCATACCAAATAAAGTTTTATTACTATTTAATGAATTCAAGGACTTTGAAGACTTTTTAAGGATCCAAGGGAATCCTGGATGTATGATGTATTCGGTCTGAATCAGCAGCTGACAGCGTTAATACCGACACAAACGAATCACAACAACAGGAAAAAAACGAACCAGGATCCAGTGAAAAAACACCCCCCCCACTCAGAATGAGCAATATAAAAATATTAGATCGTATCGTGATATGAGACCAAATATCTTCTTATATATTGAATATTGTTATATCGTGATATGAGACCAAATATCTTCTTATATATTGAATATTGTTATATCACAGTTAAGTTTTGTCCTTTTCTCAAATTATCAGACTAATCTTGTTGTTATGTAGCTGTTACCTCCACATTACTAATAATCATTCATCAAATATGCAATTGTGTTCATATTATAATATAAAGTACAGTCATTACAGTAACAGTCATTCATTCACAAATGTCACGTCAGAGAAGGAATTTGGTTAAAAAAAATGTCTTTTTAATTCATTTATTTTTTAAATGCAAGTTTGATTCTGTCTGCAGTTCTGGCAGTAATGAATAATGTGCTTTTGAGGAGATTTCAGAATATCCAAATATATATTGTGTATCGAGAACTATGCATCGTGTCTTTTATTGTTTCTATTCTTTTGTTTGCTTGCGTACTTGCAAACACCTTTCTGATGTAACGATGCAGATTTCAAATAAAGGATCAATATCTTATCTTATTGTATTTATCTTATTTATCCATTTTATCTTATATATCCTAAAAATATGCCAGCTTCATTTTCAGCCCGTATCGTCCAAAAAACACGTGAAACTTTACACTGTGGTCCTTTTCACGTGACACGTGTGTGTGTGTGTGTGTGTGTGTGCTGTGTGTGTGTGTGTGTCCTCACGTTGACAGCGTCCCCAGTCCATCTGTCTCCAGCCCCAGCAACACTCCACGCTGTTACCATAGTGACAGAGGCCATCAGACAACACTGCCAGGTCCACCCAGCTGCAACACACACACACACACACACACACACACACACATATTAATGTTCATGTTTTCTTTAAACAGTTCATACGTGTGCAGACGAGCGAACACATGAGAGAAACTTTTGTCTGAAGACGTCTGTTCCAGTTCAGACTGGCTGCTGTGTGTGTGTGTGTGTGTGTGTGTGTGTGTGTGTGTGACATCTCCTGTTTCCACGCGGTGCCTGTCTGAACATGACTGATGTCAGCCAGAGAGGAAGGAGCTCCTCTTTTTTTCCACTCCCGCTACATACTTTCTCTCTCCGTCCCGACATCACGCACACACACACACACACACACACACACACACACACTCACACACACACACACACACGCACACACACACACACACACAGGATCTGATCTTTATCACCGGTCAGTTTTTTTATCAGAGTGAATTAATGTAATTTGGACCAGAGCTTCCTCAGTTCTCCATTTTTTATTTTTCATAATTTGGATTAAAATTATGTTGAATTAAACAACTAAAGTTAATCTGATTAATTTTGTTTGTTATCGTCTATTTATTGTTTATTTTAGCTTCAGGAAACTGAAGTTTGAGCCACAGTCGGCATCAGTTTGAGTGAAATTTGAAACAATTAGTTTATAAAAAACTAAATAAGTTTGAGTAACAGTGTAAAGAGATAACGTTTGTGTAATACGGCTGCACTTTAGCACAAATTTGTGATTTATTATGAGGAGGTGGAGTGAGATAAAGTTTGTAAAATTGTATGAGCTGGTGTTTTGAAGTTTATCCAATCAAACTCTGTCATTATTATATTTGGTCCTCCCTGCTCAGAAAAAATGCTTTAAAATTGTTTTTCTAAAACCTGGTCCAGTGCTTCATAAGGTAAAAATACATTATATTACATAATAAATTCCAAAAAGCACAAAAACATTGCTTTTTGCTCACACACACACACTAAAGACAGCCACAGACGGATTGCAAACTGGGAGTGGATTGAAAGGATTTCAGGATGAAAGCTGTTGTTTTCAGGCTGTTTGCAGCAGAGCCACAGAGATCACAATAACCTCCTTATAGAGTCTTATTGGAAATTTACAGCACATCCCAAAAAAACAAAGAAAACTATTTTCTTAAGTACAAAACTCGAAGTTCAGATTAGATAACGTGCAAAACCAAATGGAACAAAAATAAAAATTTAAGTAGGAAAACAGCAGCAGACATGCTCAGCATTTTATAAAAACTAATATATTAAAGTTAAATTAAACATGACTTACCACACATACACTTCCTCACTCACTCACACACACACACACACACACACACACTTCCTCACTCACACACACACACACACACACACACACACACACTCACGCTCCGTCACATGAAACAAAAACTGAGACCAGATGAAACCTGGTCCGTCGGGTCCCTGTAACTCCGCGACAGATTCACAAATTGTCAAATAAAGCAAAGACACACAGTTCTGACCTGTCTGAGTCCAGCTGCTGTCCCTCAGTCCACACACACAACCAGGACAGCAGAACCAGGACCACCCGCGTCAACATGTCCCCCTCTAACCCGGGACACCGACACAACCCGCAGGACCAATCAGCTGTCCCCCTTTGATCCGGTCCAAACAATCAGGCTAATGCCCCCCGAACACACCTGAGCAGGACAGCCCGTCCCGGTGTGAACGGCCAAAGATGGAAAAAAACGGCAGACCTGACGGCGGGAGGAGCACCGGAGCGGAGCCGTGGAAACAAAGACGGCTGTTCGGTGGAAGAACCCGGTCTGTTCTTTAGTTCTTTTCGGCCGCCGAACTCGTTCGAAGTGACGTCACGCACACGAGCGTTCTACGAGATGAATGAGAGAAAAAAAGTGTGTTCTCGCGCACTCGCTGATTGGTGGCTGGAATTCGTCCGTGTGTGTGCGTGTACGTGTGTGTGCGTGTGTGTGTGTGTGTGTGTGTGCGTGTGTGTGTGTGTATGTGTGTGTGTAAGGAAATTAAGCTACAGAAGAAGCTTTTAACATGTCACGCAGCTTCACAAAACCACAGACCACCACAGACAATGCTGAACCACAGACCACCACAGACCCTGCTGAACCACAGACCACCACAGACCCTGCTGAACCTCAGAGTGCAGAACAGACCAGTGGAAGCAGCTCAGTGGGTTTAACGTCAGATCCTGCTGGCTCACCACGAGTCCTCAGACCCTGCATTTATGTTTTTAGACCCTGGTGAAGACAATTATTATTATTTT